>NW_011499911.1:209944-220561 GCF_000495115.2 Populus euphratica
CATCTTGTTCCCCTCTGTCCCTTCTCCTTTAACACAAAACTTTTTTAACCCGAGCTTGTCTCCTCTGTTCCCTTGATCTGGATGAAGATTAATGAAAATTGACGTCAGAGACAATGTTCATCCTTGTTATTTGGTAATTTTCAACCACACTTTTTATTTAACATGGTTCGTATTTTGTGCCAGACTCAGTTTTGTGAAAAACAATTAACACTGCACTCTGTGCCAGACTCACTAACACTTTTTTTCTTGTAAAAAAACTTTTCTTGCCCGAGCTTGCTCTATTCCCTTCCCTTATGTTAAACTGATTTGGACAAGATTGATGAAGACTGACACTAGAGATAGTGTTCATCTTGTTCCCCTCTGTCCCTTCTCCTTTAACACAAAACTTTCTTAACCCGAGCTTGTCTCCTCTGTTCCCTTGATCTAGATGAAGATTAATGAAAATTGACGTCAGAGACAATGTTCATCCTTGTTCCCCTTTGTCCCTTCTTTTGTGAAGCGAAGATCAGATCACCTTCATCGAATTCATTTGTGCCGAGTAGTCTCTATTGTTTCAGTTTGCAAGAAGCACAACTGTGCTGGAAATAACATCATAAGAGAGAAACTTGTAAGTGCTTGTCTTATCTCCATCTTCAATTGTTTTTATATTTTGCTCTAAATTTTTAATTTATGTGCTGCTTTCATCTATTTCCAGTACTTAGGTATATATGTAATTCTGCATTGAATATGTTTATATAATAATTAGTCATGTTCTTTATGTTTTTTATTTAATTAACCGTGTTTTTTTGTTTTTATTTTTGTTGTTTTGACTAGTTCACGAGTTTAAAAAATAGGAACTTGTTTCTGAAATCTTGATTTTTTAATCTGTTGAAGAAATTATGTAGTTGCCATTTGAGTTTTGAGTACTAATTTGAAGATTTTGTATCCAATTTATGGATCAATTTTGTTTTTTATTTAGCTCCTGTGTGGCTTTTTTGTTGTTAATTTGTCATTCACACTTGTTGCGTTTTCTTTACACTTTGTTGATCAATTTTCTTGGTAATGTTAGCGAATTTCAAGATTTTGGTAAACTATCTTCTCGCATGTAGTTTTATCTGGTGGTGATCTTGATTCCTTGAAGGAATTGTGCTTTATGTTTTCGGGTAAACAAATAGTGCTCTTTAGTTTTCAATTCCTGTGGAACTTCATTTGAATCTTGGTCTTATCATATTGTTAGTGCAGAACTGTGTAGGTTAAGAAAAATAATCTCTAGCAATTGTTAGTGTAGAACTGTGTAGGTTAAGAACTTGACTTGGGAATGTTTGATTTGTAGTATTTGTTTGCCTTTTTTCGCTTCATATGGAATTCGGTTTCAACATAAGAATGTGTGGTTGAATCCACGTTTATTGATATTAGTTTTTTGTCCCTTCAAGCAATGGATATTATTGATTGATGTTAGTTGTTAAATGTTTTAAAAGATGCTATGGAAGGTCTTGAATCCATAGATAAGGCTGTTTGAACAAGGAAAATGTTGCATATATTTTGTGATCTATACATTAAAGCCAATGATATGGGAATAAGACCTAATATTTATTTCGATAAAATGGGTTGGAAATTTATTATAACATCATTCAAAGAACAAATTGGCCATGCATTCACTAAAACACAACTGAAAAACATATGGAATGGATGCAAAAAGGATTGGAGTATATGGATAAAGTTGGTTTCTGAAACTGGTGTTGGTTGGAGGAACAATTGCTGCTAGCGATGAGTGGTGAAAAGTAAAAATTCAGGTGACTTCCTCATCATCCTAACAATTTCATTTCTTGTTGTCAAATTTCAAAAATTATTCAATGCATGATCCTACATCACTTACTTGTACTTATTGTATATAGGAAATTAAAGTAGCTACAAAATTTAGACATAACAGTATTGAACCGTCTTTAAATATTAAATTTGACAGAATGTATTCCAACATTGTCGCAACTAGAGAGTTTGCATGGGATCCTTCATCAAGAGTTCTTGGTGGCAACGATGTCAATCATAACACAAGTAAAGTCAACATTGATGGTGTTGATTTGGAAGAAGAAAGCGGTGATTCAGAAGAGGATGGGATTCCAAATTGCACAAGTAAAGTCAACATTGATGATGTTGATTTGGAAGAAGAAAACAGTGATTCAGAAGAGGATGGGATTCCAAATTTGGATACTGACATGTCTCGAATGGCTTGTAGGATGAATATATCAAGCAGCAGCAATAAGAGCAGTGGCAAAAGAAAAGAATGAGACCCTTTCTGAGGGTCAAGGTAGAAAGAAAAATAATCTGGAATTGGTGTTTAGATGCTGTCAAAGTGGGATCAACTAATTGATAGTATGTCGACTAAAAGTGATTCAACTTCTTTGAATATAGATCAGGAAGTTTGTAGTATTCCTGAGATTATGGCTGAGTTGCACTCAATTCCTGGAGTTTCGGTTGATGATGATTTTCACGACTTTGCTATGAATTATCGTAGTTTAAGAAGGAAATGAGAAATGTGGTACAATATGGGTACTCTTCAATAGAAGTTCAAATGGTTGCAACAAATATATGCACAAAGTAAACGAGCAATGTTAACATGGTATGGTTTTATTTTTTAAATTGTTAATTAATTAACTAAATTCAAGTGTAAACTAAATGAACTGTGTGATGTTATCTGACATAAGCAATAATTTATTTATACTTGTTTATCTTTTCTTTTCAGGATAATGTGATGACAGTTTTGGAAAGAGTACTTTGCAATTGTTGAAGTTCATTCAAGTCATTATATTACTCCACATTTGGTGTTGAGAGAGATGGTCGTATCCATTACGCTTAGTTTTTTATTGTTATTATATTTATTTCTACAATGTTGATGTGAGGTAGCAGGTTGTTGTGTTGCAGTTTTTTTTTCAAAAAATTTATATTTAAGACATTGGTCTGTGTATTTATCAACATTGTATGTTGATTATTGGATTGTTGAGATGTGTGTACTTTTTTTTTTCAAGTTAATATTTTAGAGATTAGTCGGTGTATTTATGGATTTTTAATGTTGGTTATCAGATTGTTGAGTTCTATTTTTTTTTTTTGAATTAACATTCTAGAGATTGGTTGCTGAATTAAATTCAATGTGATTTTAAAAAATTAATTGTCAATATTAACTATTTACTGTAGTTGAAAATAAATCATAGAATAGTTAAAGATAAAAAATGATGCATGTGATGGTTGCAGAGTGTAAAAATTAAAACATTAATGGACAAAAATGATGCATGTGATAGTTGCAGAGTATAGAAATTAAAAACATATGTGAGCAAAAATGTTGAATAATAGAAACAAAAAAGTAGGGTCAAAGCATCTTCAATAATTTGGAGAGGACATTAGTTTTGTTGGACTCACGTAAAAGTTAGAAAATGTTGCCTACAAAAGAACATATATATGTATATAGTACAACTTATATATGGCAAAAAGTAATTTTTTTAAAGCACAATATTTCAAAAGAGTTGTACATATCATAAGGAGATGTGTTTCATTTTTCAAACAACATAACTTTCATCAAAACAAACCTCTCAATTGCATTTCATACAAGCAAGTGAAAAGCTTTTTTGTTTTGGCTTTAAAGGTACGTAGTCAATGATTTCTCACAAACTCTTTTATTAAAACATTTTTTAAATGAATGATATGTAATTATTTATAGTATTTTATTAACAACATACAAATTTTTTTATTTGACATGTAATTGAAGGAATGAATGATCCACGATTTAATGTCTTACTTAATGAAGATTTTGATGACGCTTATGATAATGTATGTAATGAACCGCACTGTAGACCACATTAATTATCCTAATTGTGAAGGTAGTGCTGCTTAAGTTGCTGATGTTGGAAATGACAGTGATGGAAACAACGATAACGACGATGACGACAATAGTAATGATGATGACGGTGACGATGAAAGTGATGATGATGATGATGAATTTATTTAAAGGATGTAGTTTGATATGAAAAAATTAATTATATGCACGACTGGAGCTATAAATATGTATTATATTAATTATATGCATAAAAAACCATGTATGGTTTCATACAACATATGGATGCATTGGTTGAATGAGGTTTTAAGAGGTCATTAGAAATGATTTGTCAACATGTTTAAGATGGACACAACCATTTTGTTGAGTCTGTACAATGATTTAGAAACACATCATGGATTAAAACTTTTAAGAAGAAAGAGCGTTATTAAAAAGGTGACAATGCTTCTATTTACAATAGCAGTAAGGTCGTCAAATAGAAAAGTGCAAGAGAGATTTCAACATTCAGGTGAAACTATTAGTAGATGTTTCAAAACATTTCTTAAATCATTATGTTTGTTTGCTATAAAAGTTATAAAATTACTAGATCCATAATTTACGAGCACACCAAGAAAAATTGCAATAAATCCAAGATATATGCCACATTTTAAGGTAAGATGAATTTCTTTTTAATATGAAATATTTTATTAAAGTTTATGATTACTTATTTATTTTTTTGCCTCTAGAATTGTGTAGGTGCAATTAATGGCACACATGTTCATGCCTGCATATCAGCTGATAATCAAATTCTATTTATTGGAAGAAAAGGTGTACCAACATAAAATGTCATAGTTGCTTGTAGTTTTAACATGCAATTCATGTTTTGTGGGCAAGATAAGAAGGTAGTGCACATGATACACATATTTTTCTTGAGGCTATTGACAATAGCAGTATAAATTTTTCAAAACCACCAGAAGGTTGTGAATTGAAAATAAATTGATGATTTGGTCGAAAAATTTTCAATTTTTTTTGCTTTATAATAAATTAGCATGTTTTGATTCTTTATAGGGAAATACTATTTGGTTGATGTCGGATATCCCAATAAGTATGGGTATTTGGGTCTTTATAAAGGTGAGAGGTATCACTTATAAGAATTTAGGTGTCGTGGACAATTAAGTGGTAGTGAAAAAGTGTTTAACCGTGCATACTCATCGCGATGTAACGTCATCGAACATTCTCTTGGGGTATGGAAATAGAGGTGGAGAATTTTGCAAAACATGTCTGTTTATCCATATAAAATGCAAGTTGAGATTGTAGTTGCATCAATGCCATTACATAACTATATTAGAAGGCGATCACAAGATGATGAGGTTTTTTCCTAGTATAATTGCAATTCCAATTTCATTTCAGATGACTTTTTACCTAATATTGCACCTCGCTCAGCTATTCAATGATCACAACGGCCTTATTTATGGATTTTATACAAGATGGAATTACAAATAGTTTGATGGAACAATGAAATTTTTTTATTAATGTACAAGAATTATTCATTTTGTTATGTAATCATAATTATAAAACAACAATATTTTGCCTATATATATATATATATATTTCAGTAGTTTTTCAATCAAAACCTTATACAAAAAGCTTATTAACCAAACACAATAAACTACTTTTTTTCAACCATAATTTCAATCGCAATTTTAACCAAACACTTTAAAATTAACAACAAACCTCACAAAAAACACTTTTTATTAAACTACTTTTTTTAAAACCATAACCATAACAACAACCATAATACCAATCTATAAATACCAAACTCAAGCCTTATTGATGCCTTTAAGGACATTTAAGGAGAACTATAGAGTATGCTACTTAAATGACCAATTTGTCTAAAAGAGTGGAACCCTTAAAGATTTTTCAAAATTTTCAAATGAGGCACTTAAATAGCATAAAAAATTACTTTGATAACCATTAAAAACAAGTTGACTGAGAACACCACCAATATGAATATTATTTATGTTACTCTAATTAGCATACCTTACTGAGCGAGTTGAGACCTAATAAAATAAAAGCCCTTACTTTTGACGGTCATCATGACCTTTGGATTTTTAATAGGTGGATTAGTGGTATGAATAACTTCTTTGATT
This sequence comes from Populus euphratica, assembly GCF_000495115.2. NCBI lineage: Eukaryota > Viridiplantae > Streptophyta > Magnoliopsida > Malpighiales > Salicaceae > Populus > Populus euphratica. The sequence continues at coordinate 215,876 of NW_011499911.1, forward strand.
GATACAACTTATCTGATAATAAAATAGTAAGTTTTTCCAAGATGAAGCTCACTGGTGAAACCTAGTTTTATTATAAAAGTGTTGAGAATTGTTTAGAGAGGAGAGGTAAACCTCCTATCACTGATTGACCTAAGATGAAACATAAATTACAAAAGAAACGCCTACCTCAATCTTGTAGAAAAACAATAATAAGAGAGTTTAATGTGTTTACTTTAGTTGTAAAGGAAGTTTTATGAGACTTTCTAATGGAATTGCCTGAGAAGGTGAGTATAGTGTTGAAAAGTTTCTAGATAATTGTCCTTCGAAGATCCCTAATTCTTTGTCTCCAATGCTTGACATCAAACATGTAATATATTCTAAAAGACATGTTAAGCTCCCTGATTCTTTACCCCTTATACGTGATGAGAAAAATAAAGATAATCTTAATTTACTAGGTTGTGTCTAAACCATATCTACTAAGGCTTGGAATAATGTCTATTCCATTTCACAATCTCGATTATATAGTGTTTATAGTTACGAATTTAAAAAGTTTATAGATTTACTTCCCATGGCTGCTCATATTAAGATGTCTTATCCAATTTAGTCTTTTGTATGTAGAGTTCATAATTTGTATATTGAGATCATAAAACAAATTCGAGAAAGTAATGAACAATATAACTTTTAAGCTGATTTACATAAGTATCACGATGAACTTAATGTTAGATATTATTTTGTTATACATATTAGACCTGGAATGTATCATTTATAAACAAATCATAAATTTTAAGTAAGCAATGCTAAACCATTCAAAATATCATAAATAATTGAATAAATAGTTAAATTGTTATCAAGCTTTGATATTAGCTCTACTTTTAATATGAAAGACCTCGTTATATATAAAACATAACCTATCCTTGATTTTTTTTATACCCCTACTTCATTATCCTTATTATTGGCAAAAAAAAAAAAAACATGTTAATACTACTTTAAATGTACAAGTTATTTTTACTAGGGTGTTGAAATTCAGTAGATCCCATTTTATGGACTAGATGACCAATTCAGCCATATTTTTATTGGTCATCCATATTGTCTTTGGACTCATGAAATCAATTGATTCACTTCAGGTCAGCTCACACACAGTTAAATTGGAAACTCAAGCTAGATAAAGAGCTAGATCAAGAGATTTCAAGATTGATTCGCTTGACCAAGTTTAATGACAGTGTCAAAAAATTATCCATGCTTTTGACATTATTTTTTACAATTAAAATTTTTTTATTCAATTTACTTAGAGCGCAGGGCAATGACCTAGTAATCAAAAATAACGAGGAGGATGAGATTATGCATATGAGAGGATATCAACTTGAGATGCTCATTCAAGAATTGCAAGTTTTTTGGGCACCGTTCCTTATTGTTAATATCACCAAAGAGTTAGTTTGCCCTACATTGTAATTTAGTTGCAAGGATTATTCTCCCATACCAAAAATATAATTTTACTTAAATCAATGCTTTCAAATGACGAGAGAAACATTTCTGCTGCTTTTGGATGATGAGTTTATACCTTTTTGCATAAACAATAAAAATCTCTTAGGTTCTTTATATATCAATGGATTTTTAATTAGATTCATAATTAACATAAATATATTCTAAGAAATTAATATAACTATAAATTAATCATGTAAAAACTTGTGAATTTTTACAAAACCATCAAATTCTTTAACATCCCCTCCTTTTACTTTACATGAAACAAACATTATAAGCTTGTGTATATGTGTGTGACCTAATCAAAATGAAAAATAGATAGTGACTTTAAATAAATATGACTTTAATCATGATTGCTTATATAAGTTGAGGCTTTTTAAGATTTTTTCTATATTTTTCTTGTAAATCTAATTGTTTTTATGGTTAATAAGCTAAGGGGATTCTGTATACCTAAATTAACCGTAACTCTTTAAGAATTTTTTTTTTAACTTTCAAGTCTTTATAGGAATCTTAAATCTTAACTAAGTTTGCATCCAATATTTGATTTAGACTATTAATTTTTATTCACTTCACTTGAGTTCCTATATTTCACTCACGATCAAAGGCCAATAAAAAATTTTTGATGTAAAAAATGCTAAGAACAAATTTTGAGAGCCGAGTTTTTGATTCAATTGGTAAGTTAAATAATATGAATAAAAAAAGTGCAACTATAATAAATAAACTAACAAAAAAATGATGATAAAAAAAAGGTAAAAAGAACCAAACCTGAGCCCATTTAGCGTATATAAAAAAAAGGTTTAATGTTGAAAGAAAAAATTAATTTAAAAACGTATAAATAAAAGGCTTAATGTTGAAAGAAAAAATTAATTTAAAAAAAACCCATTAAACCAGGTTAACTCGCAAAATTTGTGGCCATAGGTATAAAATTGGGATAATCTCATAGAAAAAAGTAGGAAAAAAGTTCAAAAATCCTTTCCTAATAATTTAAATGAGAACATAATAATTCCATAGAAAAAAAATGAAAAAGAAAAAATTGAAACTCAATCTCTAGCAAATAAAATATTATGGGATGAAAATTAAGAAAATACATGTATTTAGAAAACAGGTCGAAAAAACTCAATTCGAGCCCACTCGAGTCAAGATGTAAAATCTTTAACCCAGACATGATACCAGGGTAACTGCATGTGAAATCAAATTGAATAAAATCATGAATCTCAATTATGATAACCCAATGTTAAATGACGTAAATAAAAGATCAATTTCCAACAAATAAAATATGGAATCATAAAATTGAGATAAATAAATTTTAAAAAAAAGAACAAAAAAAAAGAAGATATTCATGCTCTGCAACATTTTTAAAGAAGTAAGAAAAATTTCAAATTCAGGTAATTAAAAGAGCTTGCTCGTATTATAAGATTGGCAATACAGAATGCAAACAAAAAAATAACATACAGTGAATATCACATGCTTATATCTCATTAATTGATTTAATTTAATTAAAAAACAAAAATCCCTTTAAAAAAACTAAATTTAACAAAGAAAAAAAAAGACCAAAGCAACCTGTATTTTTTTTATATAAGAAAATAAAAAATCTCATAGGAAACGAATAAAAAACTAGAAAATATTTGAGGATAAACCACAAAAAAATGAGCTTAAAAAACATAGAGAAAATCAAGTAAACCTAGGTGACCCTTTTAAACCCAAGTTAATCTCTTAAATATGCAATTCATTAAATTTTAAATACGAGCTCAATCAAGAAACTCAATACTCGATCAATTTAATATAAAATAATAAAATAAATAAATTACATTAAATTAAAAAATAAAATTCCTTTTAAAAAATCTAGATTTATCCATGGCTAATTTAAAGTTTTTTTTAATGGTCAAGGCAATGCCATCAAATAACTATTCCAATGAATAGTCATTTGTTTCCAGAGGCATATTAAAACCTCATTCTCCTTTAGTGTTTTTGCTAGATATGTTGTTTACACATCACCAAAGCTCGAAAAAAAAAAATTTATGTAAGAAAAATGATGGCATAAAAAAATTTGAGCCTCGAGTCATTGATTCAAGTGGAAATTTAAATAATATAGAAATACAATAACAATATATAAATTGACAAAAAAATTCAATAAAAAAAAAGAAAAAATTCATATGAGCCAATCAATAAACAACTTAATGCTAATCTAATAGAGGGAAAACTGTAAAAAAAGAAGAAGTAAATCTTAAAAAAAGAAGAAAACATTAGTTTAAAAAAGAGAGGAAAACCAAGAAAACCCAAGTGAACCTCTTAAACTTGGTATAATCTTAAGAACTTGCAACTCATTGAATCATGGACCAAAGTTTAATCAAGAAGTTTAATTGGCAACTGATTTGAGTTTGAAGGATAAAATTGTTGAAAAAATATTTATAAAAAAACTTGCAAAAGAAAAAAAAAGCATTTTTTTAGGTTAAAGTGGTGTTCTTGAATTTTTAAAGGGTTGGCTAAAAAGTCTAGATCGAAAGAGAGAGGGGGTGAAATTTTTTTATGGATAAAGTGATTTTTGTCATAATTTTAAAACTTGACTAGCGGTCGACCTAGGTCAATATATAGGTCACAAGTTGGGAGGGTTAACTCGGGTTGATCATTTTTTCATTTCACAAAAAGAATTAAAGTAACCTTGTTTTGACCAAAGAAAGTCAACAGGTTTTTGACCTATGTTATATACTTAGACAACCCGGGTTTTGACCGAGTTAGGTCTACTCAATCCTTCCATTATTCTTTTTTAGACTTGGTATGGTTTAGGCTTTGAATTGACAAAGTCATATATGTCAACCCACCGAGTCAATCTAGCCTTTATAACTAGAATTATTATACTATTATTAATTTTAATAGTCAATATAAATTAAAGTACACAAAATAATATATATATTTTTTTAATATGTAAGTTTGATAGGAATATATATTAACAATAATATATATATATATATATATATATATATATTATCATGTCTTGTCTATCATAATTAAATAGAATATAGAGATAATTACTCTATCTTGTATACCACTATCAAATATAATTCTGTTTCTATTTCATTTTTGTCTCTACTATCTGCTTGACCGCTTTTTATAATCGGCTTGTTTTAACTCGCAAGTGCACGAGTGTGCGATGTAGCAATTAACTCGGTAAGATCGAGGTCATATCCACAGAGAGCTAGATCTGGAAATTAAGCTAAGTAACAAAAAAAA
>NW_011499911.1:221603-221859 GCF_000495115.2 Populus euphratica
AATAAATACATATGTAAAATAAGAGACTTAATGACACTTTTGATGCACAATCACTATCTTTATTGTTTATGTTCCGAGATAGTAACCAAAAGTTACCTTTTATTACTTTACTCTCAAATGAGAGGAAGTCCTTATAGACTTGGACTTGAATATAATACCTAAACACGTATTTATATTAGTGACACGACTAAAAGATTGATATCTTCTCCCAAATACAAGAGTGTCGAAGTAATAAATAACCCGGCAAGACCAAAGT
>NW_011499911.1:222495-274946 GCF_000495115.2 Populus euphratica
CTACAACTCCAGATATGACCCAATTACCGAACAGTGTTCCGGTTTAGACTGCTCTAGCATCTCTTTTTTAAGTTTGGTTATCTCTTTGTCCTTTCAATTTTAGTTTTTAAATTCATCAATCAATCCTTTCATTTATGTGATAGGCCTGTATTTAAAATGTACATTTACCATAAATTAAATGTATTTTATATTATTATAAAACATGCTTTAGTTAAGGAGTTATTAATACTTCAAGTGCAAAAATGATGACATAAAACCTTAATAAAAATGCATTTTTAAGTACTAATCAATTAGTCTATAATAATTCAATAGACTTAAAAAAATAAACTTATCTTTAATAGTTATACATATACTTAGAAGACATTTAGCAGAACTAAAATAACACTTTGAATGAAATCTTGAAAATTAATTTCAACACTATTCTTTAATTTTAAAAGTCTCATCACTTTTAAAACATGGAATCATCTCGTCATAACTTGCTAATAGTATCTTATTGTCATCTCTTCAATCTTCCTTCCTTAATAAATAACATTTGCTTAAACATGGTTTACATGAGCCTATTTTTCTCTTTTTATGGTGGATGTCATTTTTTTTTAGCAAAAAATCTTTTTTATAATATTTGAATTTTCAAGTGGTCATTTTATTTTGGCAAAAAATCTTTCTTTTGATATTTGAATTTTTAAGTGGCCATTTTATTTTGGCAAAAAATCTTTCTTTTGATATTTGAATTTTTAAGTGGCCATTTTATTTTGGCTTATTCTTCATTAGCTTATTGTCATTTTTCTCTAGAAAAAAAATCTTTCTTATGATATTTAACTATTCAAGTGGCCATTTTATTTTGGCTTACTCTTCATTAGGTTGTTATGACTTCTTAGCTATTTTCCATCTCTTTTAGAAAAAGTTTCTTTTTTTTTTTCCATGTGTTATTTTTTTTGTATCACACTATCTCTTGTGTAATGATTTGTTAGCTTGCACTTAACCTCTTTTTTTGGCTTGTTCTACCTCTCTTGATGTATGATCTCAATTTTTTTATTATGCATTATCATTTTTCACATTTAATTTCCTAATTTTTTTTATTTAGATGTAACTTATCCATCCGCTTTCTCTTAAGATTTTTACCTTTTATTTACATTTATGCTTTAATTTCTTAAAATGCCCACTAGATTGAATTAACTCTAATATCATATTAAAAATAACGAGGGAGATGCCAGGGAATGAAGTCTTATACATCTTAAAACTTGAATTTTGATGATACTTGTTCCAGGTTTTGGCTGCCTCTGTTGCACTTTAAAATATTGTCTTGCTATTATTTCCTTTAGCTTTCACACATTTCATCAACTACTATCTTTGTTTCATGCTTTATAAATTATTGTTGCTTCCTTTTTTTTCTTTTCATCTTTAAAGTGTTATATTTATACCACTGTAATATTTGTTTTCCTCCATTAGTCTAATTAGATAACTACAATGCTACCAATATTTCTTGAATCTTGAATCTTCATCTTTAAAAGATCTTTCTTGCATTTGTCCTGGCCACTTCTCTCATCATAACTAAGTAATTGCATCTTCTATAATTCTTTTATTTATGATAATTTTCAACATCTTTTTTTATTTTTTTAATTGTTACATTTTTGCTATAATTTTCTTCAATTTGCTTTTCTTTAATTATTATCTTTGTCTAAACATGGCTACTTTTAGCTAGATCATATCTACTTATTCCCTAATTATTTCTAACATGGCAGTGGAGCTCTTTCAATATAGTTAAACATTTAGGAAATTAAAATAAATATGTAAATAAGAGAATAAACGAAAAGTGACATAAAAAATATAAAAATAGAGGTGCAAGATTATAAAGCTCAATAAAAAAATTAAAAACTTGCATCAAGAGGGATGAAAGAAAAAGCCTACGAAAAAGGCTAAGTGTAAGTTGATAACTTTTTGCATAGGAGATGAGATGTGATATATGTATGCATTTAATTAAGTAAATTAAAAATTATTTGTATCAATAAATTCAAAAAAAGAGAGGAAAAGAACCATTAACAATAACCAAATACTAAACAAAAAAAAGTGAGATAAATGTAAATTAGGACATGTGATCTTGTAACATGGGTTATGAATCAAATTGTGTTTAATAATTTTGTTTCTTATAATCAATTTTATATTTAATTAAATAATATTAAAAATAGACATAATTAGAAAGTTGAGAGATAGATGTGAATTTAGATATTTGGTTTCTAAACATGGACAATTAACTCTTATGTATTTAATAATTTTGTTTCTTGAAATCAACTTTTTATTTACTAAAACGATAATATAAAAAAAAGACCCATAAAAAAAAGATAGAATAAAATGAAAGTTTTTTTAAAAAAATGATGTAATCTTATCCACAAACTAAGTAAAAATTAAATAATATTCTATTAAAAACATCATAAAAATTTGTTTAATTAATTTATTTGAAATAATCTTGATTACAATCGAATACCCAATAGATTAGGCATCCCATACATACACTTAATCAACTTATTTTAACTAATTTATAATTACATAAAAAAATAAAAAATCAAAATTAAAAAAGATAAACATTAGACCTTGGTGGCCTAGTGCACCTAACACACGTGATTGATTTTTTTTATTCATTAAAGGGTGGATAATATGCCACTAGTTTTTATATTTTTATATTTTTAAAAGAAATAAAAGCATATGTATTATCAGCTTACCTAGAATCTGACTATATAATAATGGTTAAAAAACTTAGGTGGTTATTTTTTGGTCTAAAAATCTATTTTTAGCCAATTTTAATTTAAAAAACAACTAATAAATATTTTTATAACATTAAAAAATCAATTTATAAAAAAACCTAAAAACAGTTTAAAAACACAATTAAATTAGTAAATTTTTTTCTCTTTTGACCTTAGCTACCTTTTCAAGCAAGATAAATGTTTAAATACATCTCTATAAGACTTTATCGTAAAAAAAAACTAATTAATACTAAAATTAATTTTTTTTGATGGTTGAGAAGTGGTAAATCAACGACTTTATCTTTCCACATTTATATCTATGGACTGAAAAATAAAAATATAAACTATCATAACAAAATTAAAATTTCAAAAACTATAGGGATTGGAAAATAAAAAAAGAAAACAAGGTGAACTTAAAAGTATTTTTTCATTTAAATTTAAGATTGGCCATGATATTTCCTTTTGTTTTACATTTTGATCTTTTTTTATGGAGTTTTTCTTTCTTAAAACATTTTGAAAATTTAATTATTAATTTATTCATAGATGGCTGCAATTAAAAAAAAAATGTCTAAGGATAAAATTTATTAAATTGCTATAAAAATTATTTTAGTATATTTTATAATTGTAATTATAATGCAACGAAGAAGGGTTGCATGGCTAATGATTCTCAAGGTCAAGGCCATGCATAGTGTAATTAAAAGTCCTATTATAATTGGGAGTGAAACAGTTATAAGAGCTGAAAGATACGTTCAAAAGCTTTGCACAAAGAAGAACAAGAACCAATATGGGTTTGGCACGGTTCAACCACCAGAGTTTTTTTAAAATTTTAAAATAAAATAAAAATATTATTTTAATTTTTTTAAAATACTTTAAAAATTAACCTGAGAGAGTTGTTACTTCACAAATTGATCTCCATTGACCCAGAAAAAAAATACTTTAAAAATTAACCTGAGAGAGAGTTGTTACTTTACAAATTGATCTCCATTGACCCAGAAAAAATCAACCATCTTTATTTATTTATTTTTTGTTGAAGTATATTAGAGGGAGAACTTGTAAGTGAAATTAGATTAGCGCTAACTACTAGAGGACGCCCTTTGATTATTTGCTTCTTATTTTATGATTGACTTTTCATTAGTTAAAGTCACTCTTCAATCTAATCAAGGCGCATGCTTTGACCATCTCCACACGTGTACGGACTACAGTCCATATCCCTCCAGCCTCAAATTCGACAGCTACGTGTATGGCCGAGATCACCCACATGCATCATTCCCTCTGCTTATCAGGCTACACTGAGTCGTCCTCCTCTGTCTTCCCCTCTCCCTCTTTAACTCTGCAAGAACCCAGGCTACAGTCACTCAATTCATCGAAAGAATGAATTTTTAAGTAAAATTAAGAAAACCCATAAGTCTTCGGTTCCAACCCAATCCAATCCATGGCAGAAAATGCAGCTGCTGCCGCAGCCTCTTCGCCTAAACCTCTGCCTTCTCCGAATACAATTATAGACCCATCGTCACAACCACAATCACAACAAGCAGCAACCTTGACGAACACTAACACGACAAACTTAACACAGACACAGACACAAAACCTATCCAATTTACCTCAAAACACGCATATCTCTTCCTCTCCTTCACTGGACCACTCCCAAATCTCCTCTTCGCCTTCTCTCCAACCTCCACAACAGCAACAGCAACAGCAACCGCAGCAGCAGAATGTCACCGCAATGTCAGGCTATCAAATCCAACAAACCCTTCAAAGATCTCCTTCCATGTCACGCTTGACCCAAATTATCCAACAACAACAGAACCAATACGGTGGCGTTTTGAGGCAGCAGCAACAGGGCTTATACGGGCAAATGAATTTTGGTGGGTCTGCTTCAATTCAACAGAATTCGCAGCAGAATCAACAATTGAGTGGTTCCAATTTGTCTCGCTCAGCACTTCTCGGCCAGACTGGCCACCTTCCTATGTTCACCGGCGCAGCTGCCGCCGCCGCCGCCTCTCAGTTGAACTTGCCCTCACAATTGTTGGCTTCAGTATGTGTTTGATTGGTTTAAAGTTACCACTTTTATAGTGTTTTGCTTACGAAGTCGCTGTTTTTGGTTAATGCGTTTGTTGAACATAATTGTTAGTAATTTGTGCTCTCGATACAGTTATTAGCGTTGGTAAGAATTCTGGATGTTTGTTGTTTTTGTTGATGATGATGATGATGTTTTATGTATTGGTGTGAGTTTGTCAGAAAATTTCGATGGATTATGTTAGTGATCTGATTTGGTTTTCAAAGGCAGTAATTGAGATTGTTTTGTTTTAGGAGTTTTTTTAGGCAGTTCATGAGTCAAATTAGTTTTGATGAGGGTGTTTCAGAGTTACCAATTATAGGGCACTCAACAAGATGCAGTAACGATAGTATTCATTGAATTTGTGGCGCAGTTGTTTGGCTAGGTAAAGGCTAGGTTTTTTTTTCTTTTTTTCTTTTTTTCAAGTTGAAAAATTATATTAGAATCGATCAAATTATTGTTTATTGCTATTTGGGATATGAAATCTACTTATTGTAGTGCTTAGTACTTACAGGTGACAAATTACTTGAAAATTTTTGCTGGATGTCAGTGGTATATGAAAATCATTTCTACGTGATGATCAATTGATAGTATATTACTGTTTAAATACTTAAATTTTAAAAGGATATCCAATTACATATTATTTCTGAGCTCAACGAATTGAATTCAGCAGATGATAAGCTTAGAAAACAGTGTGCTTCTTTTTAATCATTGCATGATCGAGTAGTTGATTGGATCAATAGAATCTGTTGCTCCGTCTCAAGCTGATTATTTAATACATTTGTGTTTGAGCCAGCAAAATAATATAAATGATCAGAATAACGATTTTTTCTATAACAATTGCACTTTTGGATGTAGCCGAGGCAGAAAGCTGGGTTAGCCCAAGGGTCCCAATTCCATTCTGGTGATTCTCCGGGGCAGTCCTTGCAGGGGATACAAGCAATGGGAGTGATGGGATCGCTAAATTTGTCACAACTAAGACCTAATGGGACACTTGCATATGCTCAACAGCGAATGAGTGCAGGGTCAATGAGGCAGCAATTGGTGCAACAAAACTCGCTCACCTCTCAGGTTTGAGTTTTCTCTGATCACATCACCTTCTTTTCTTTCCAGTAACTGGATTTGATGACTCCAGTTTCTGTAAAGCTCGGTTCAAATTTTTGTAATTTCAAAATGATGTTCTAATCATTTTTTACTTGTATAATTTTTGCTAGCAAGTCCTATTTCTTTGAAGAGTCATACTGTATAAGGCAGTTGTTTTCTTGTAAAGGATGGTTTTTCAACCTTGGCTCTCTTATGCTTCTGCAATTTGTTTTAGTGTTTTTCATGATGCATGGTTCTGTAATTATACTTAATAAGCATAAATGGATTTGAATGTGAGAAGTAATGTGTATTCTCATGTTATTTGATCCATGCCCTTACATGTTGTATGGGATATACACGTACTTCTTTTGATGAATTGGTTACTTGTTTTTTCTTTCATTAAAGCACCGAGTGAATACAACAGCATAATACTATTCACTTTAGCGATTGGGCTTTCCAAGAATCAAGTAATCCTCTTTTCTATGGTCGAGTATTTGATCCTTCCTTCTGTAAGAACAGGAAAATGTTTACTGATCATTCTCCTTTTAGTTTTGTTGTTGTAACGTGTAACTTTTGCAATCATGAGCTTTACTTTTGATTTGTGTGCATGATCATCTCTCTGAAACTGCAGGTTCAAAGCCTACAAAGAACACCATCACTGGCATATATGAACCATCAGTTGTCAGGGCTGGTTCAGAATGCACAGCCAGCTATGATGCAGAGCTCTCTGTCACAGCAACAGTGGTTGAAGCAAATGCCAACTATGTCTGGTCCTGCCTCACCTTCACTTCGTCTTCAACAGAGGCAGTCACAGGCTCTCTTGCATCAGCAATTGGCTTCATCTGGTCAACTGCACCAGAATTCAATGGCACTGAACTCACAACAGTTATCCCAGCTGGTACAGCAGCAGCCCCAAATCGGACACCAACAACTACAGCAGCAGCAGCAGCAGCAACAGCAGCTACTACAGCAACAGCAACAGCAACAATCACAGCAACAGTTGCAACAAGTGTCTTTGCATCAGCAGCAGCAACATCAACAACAATCTCCAAGGATGCCAGGACCCCCAGGCCAGAAAACTCTTAGTTTGACAGGATCTCAGCCAGATGCAACGGCATCTGGAACAACTACACCAGGGGGGAGTTCAAGCCAAGGAACTGAAGCAACCAATCAACTTCTCGGGAAGAGAAAGATACAGGACTTGGTTTCACAGGTCTTTTCAGCATTTCTTCTCTATTCCTATTCTGTTAGCTTTATGCCATGTTTTTTCTTGCCTTCCAATTCTTCATGATAAATGTGCCATGTTTTTCATCTTTCGGGTACTCAGGTGGATTCACATGGAAAGCTAGATCCTGAAGTTGAAGAACTTTTTCTGGAAATTGCCGATGACTTTATTGATTCAGTGAGGCTTGCTAACATTCACAACTTTTTCTCCATGTGTGTGTGTGGCTGTATGTGAATTCCTTCAGATATAAAGATTCTCTCTCTCTCTCTCTCTCACTCGCTCACTCACACACACACACACACACACACGACATGGCATGGTTGCGTAGTTTTCTGTGCTATTTTTTCAAAGTTTTACTGCATTTAGATTTTAAGTTTAGACACTTCACAATATTTTTACTCTGCATTTACATGAATATTACTGATGAGTTCATGATTGAGTGTGGGGATTTTACTGTTCATTAAGGCTTCAATGCATGTTGGAATCATAGCACAATGTGAGTGAAAAACAGGAAGTTTTCCTCCAGATATTTTGCTTGGTTTTAAATTGTTGCAAATCACTGAATCTTGCTTTGTAAAAGTATTGCTTGGTTGTAGATTTACTTAGAAATATATTCCTGTTATAGACTGTTGAAGTTTAACCATTTTAGGTTTCAGAAGACCTTTCCTTCTGGTTTTCTTTTCCTTAACTTCATCCCAATCAACAAAGAATTTTCAAAGACTTGTAGTTAGATATTAAGGGCCATTGACTAGTGCAATGGTAAAATTTTATGCCTTGCAACAAAGAGGTTGCATGTTAAAAGTTGAGAAGAGCTACTTATTACAAAAAAAGCTAAAGGGTATGCTATCTCCAAATTAACCTTAGTGAGAGAATATATGATCAGAGAAGAAACCTTCTCCTAGTGTTTCAAAGGCCCCTTAAGAAGCTTTATTTGATGTACAACCTGATAGTTTGAATAGCAGTATCAAACATAAAAGCTTGTTCTTGATGTCATCAAATGTCACCTTCTATGAGAACCTTCATTAATGTATGAGCAATTTCCTTAATTTTCTTGCATGAAAAACTTCTGTAGTAATTCTTGTGCTGTTTAACCTTCTTTATTGCATTGCTCAACTGTTCTTGTGGATAGCCCCCTCATTTAGGATGAATTTTGATATGGTCAACTACTCAGGTCTTGTGGCAAAGCGTGAAAACAGTGGTCAATGGTACATGCATTCATTTCAATAAGTAGACTACTCAAATCCTACTTTGTAGTTTTCTGAAATGCAATATGCTGGATTGTTTTTACTCCTTTTGGTTCTAGTGGTCCTATACACTCCCTAAATTAGTGGAAGAAGTCTTCTTTTGTTCATGGATTAGCGATAGAACTGGTTCATTCAGGTAAAAAAAAATAAACTTGGATAAATTATAAATCATGTAGGATAAGCAATTAAATATTGCTTGGAGTTTTTGGTCGGATCTGCTCTATCCTGAGAAATGTTAGCCTATAATTCATGGTATTTTTATGAGTAGTTATTGCATACATGATCATGTTATTACTGTTTAACTTGTCTACCAAATATTATGCACTAACATTCGTGGAGGATGAATTAAATCCTTTACTTTCACATGTTTGTTAGAGAAACTTATTTCTGGTATCAAAATGCAGGTGACCGCATTTGCTTGCAGTTTGGCTAAGCATCGGAAATCTTCAACTTTAGAGTCCAAAGATATATTGCTGCACTTAGGTTTGTGCTTCAACATATAGTATTTGCATTAGCAATTTTATGTCATATGTTGGAACATTGATATGTGGTGCACAGATTTAGTCTTTGGTTTTATAGAATGCTCTTATTGATTAGAAAGAGAATGAGGGTAGAGTATCTGATGAAAAAAAGTAGGAGCTGCGCAAGTGGTTGTGGAACGTGCATGGTGAGCAATGAGTGAACTCGAGTTGCTGTAAGGCTTACCATTGGTTTTGGTTTCATGTAATCCATTTGACTTCATTGTTATCATATATGCTTTCTTTTGGTTTCTTATCTACACCCGTGATGTCATGATTAGTTAATATGAAAATAGAGAAAGGAATAATTTTTGCTTAGATATGTACTGAATAACTTTTGTTCAGCTGGCTGAACTTTAGGTTTCTGTCAAGAATGTTATAGTTAAAACTGTCTTTTAAAAATTCCTTGTCGTGAAAAAATCTGATTAATTTTGGTTTGTATATGGATCATATATATAAAGGTTAATGAGTCCATTGATGAAATATTTATTTATTTTCTCAAAACCAAGTTTGAACAGCATTACTTGAATTTGAAAACTAGAAGTAGTCAAAATCACCGTGGCCCTTCGGGTGATTTATTATACAGGGTAGGAATTTGAATTCATATTTCCTTTTTTACTGCATAGTTTGAATAATATGGCTTGGCTCAGGGGACCCAAACACCCCCCTCCCCCCACTAAAAAAAAAAAAAAAAAAAACTACCCTCTCCCCCCACTAAAAAAAAAAAAAAAGAGATCTATTAATAGCTTGCACTGCATGTTAGTTAACAATGATATTGATAAATTTGCTTTTGCTTTCTTATTTTGAAGTGAAGCATAAGGAGTTTTTTTATGAGTTTGATACTTGAAAACTCTGTGCAGAGAAAAACTGGCAATTGACAATTCCTGGATTTTCATCGGAAGAGAGGAAGCACCAAAGTAAACCTGTAAGCATTTGGAATATCTGTTAATTATAGTATTTTTTCCCCTCATTATCAATGTCAAATAACTTCATTAAGATGAAGTACAATGTACGTTGGATGCATCTGATGGAAGTCCAAAGTTTTGTATTTACAGTTCTTTTTATGAACTTTTGATATTTTTTAAGGCAAATTATCATAATAATATATATTTTTTATCATGCAAATTATGAAGCTTATCAATTATTATTCTAGAACTTCATTTGCTTTGATTATAAACCATTATAATCCTGTAACCAGTCATGTCATTTCCTACTAACACACACATACACACACACACACATCTACAGGGATCATGTTGGTCGTTCTTGAACCACTGCAAAAATGCATTAATATTTCATGCAAAATACATGTTGACATTGGGTTTAAAATATGCAGTTGCCTAGTGATCTCCACAAGAAGCGTCTTGATATGGTAACTACACTCTCCATATATGTTTTTTTCTTACATCCCCCCCTCCTCTTGTGGGGTTCTAAAGCTTTTTCTTTCACTTGTAATGTTGAGTTCAGATTCGTGCATTGATGGAGTCCTCTCAGTCTGAAGAAAATAATATCAGTCCTAAAGAGATGATAAGACAAGGGCATGGCAACCCAGCTGTTACTAATCACCTGCTAAGACCTTCACCAAGTTCAGAGCAGTTGGTTTCACAGTCAACTGGTTCTCCAATGGTGCAGCAGATTACACGGTTTTAATTGATTTAGGTTTTTGTCTCTGATATGGACTCAATGCAGTTTGATTAACTGCCTAGACTTTGCTGGTGAGAATTTATTTCATCTTTCAATTGTGTGTGTGAAATTTACAGTCTGCACAAATTAGAGATTGCTCTGCATGTCCTTTCAATGCCGGTAAAACTGCTTGCCAAGAATGTAGTCCCTGGTCTCTTTGCATTGATGACAAACAACTAACATAGATCTAGAAAGAAAAGTAGTGCATAAATTCATCACTCATCATTTAATGCATGGAAGGATATGCGTTTTTAGATTTTTCTGATTTAGTACAATACCTAAAATCATGTTGGATTTGCATATAAGAATAGCTGCATGTTTTCACTGACAGAATTTTGCATGAGAGAGAGGAGTTTCATTTATTGCAAGGTGCATTACTATTGCTGCACTTATTCAATATGTACTAACTTCTCATGGTTTAAGGGTGATTAAATGGTATTTGCTATCACTGCAAGCATTTTAGTATCTCTGTTCCTACATTACTAAAACTTTCAAGCACTTTCTTCCACAGTTCGGATTGGTAGCAGCAAAGCTGTAGTTGGACTGGAGTCCAGCAGATCTGTAATTATATGGGGTAATCCCCAAAATGGCCGTGGAGATTGCATCAGCGGACCATCTAATTTATTATAGTTATCATTATTGTGTAATCTTTTGATTTGGTGGTGAATAGCTCGTCTTAGTTCAAGTTCATCTAGCGGCTTAAAGAGTGCAAATGGAGGTTCCAGTTGCCTACAATGTGTTTATTTTGCTTATTCAATGCTGTAAGTTGACATTAAAGCAAAGTACAAGAATGGATTTCGCAAAAATTCTACACCATTGGATTTTGGGCCCCACGTGCGTCTCGCGGTTTTGTGTTCTTTTCTTTTCTTTGGGGGTTGGGGCACTAATGAGACGGTGTAGGATTTTTGTGAAATTCGTTCCTCTGCCTGCTTTCATGTAAAAGGATTTTCTTACGTTCAGGATTTGGTGATCTCGTGTCTTAGCATATTATTAGATTAATGCTTGCTGGTGGATGACTTTGAAAACTACTCAATACTCTCGAGATTGCATCTTGTTTGCACGCATGCAAATAGGGTTAGGGGAATCCGTTCCGACTCCAAGTAGATTAAATGGCTTATTGGTTTTCACCTGAGAGAACATTGAGCGTTTTCTGAAGTAACAGATGTAATGCAATGACAAGTCATTTTCTTGGAAGCAAAGTTGTGTTCATACCGTGAGCCCTAATTTCTAGCACAGGCATTCTCTCTTAGTATATCTGATGGTTGGTTTCTTCTTTGCAATCAATTTGTATACTGAAATAACCCAAAAGTGGAAGCAGTAGGAGGGCTGATTTTTTTTTTTTTTTCACTCCATTAATACCGACAGCATTAATCATCACTTATTGGAGGTCTGCAACTTGTAATGGTTCATTTTTGAAAGAGAAAGCAAGTCGGTTTTCCCATCACCATACCGCAGGTGGAATTGAGAGAATATGTATATGCTCATGGTAATTTCTCCTCATAATTGTTGCTGCTGATTGGGAAAAATCATGATACATTTGCTTGAATCTAATATTATTGTCATTTTCACATACCATGTGTTTCATTACAGGGTAAAAAAGAGCAGCTGGTTAGAGGAAAATACGATATGGATGATGGATTCTCCGACAAGGGTTCTCTCCTTTTGCCTGGCAAGAGTACCAACGAGCCCATTGCTGGTAGAATCAGCACGCGCATGCATAATCTTGACTGTATAGTTGTAGTTAGGAGTTGAAATTACGTAATACAGAATGTTTCACAGCTTGCAAATGAATAAAAAATAATTCGAAAAAGATCATCCAATCTTTTTATAAGAAATCACCTAATCTTTTTAAAAGAAATCATCTCAACATTTCAACTTGTTAATTACTGGACTAATTTGTTGAAAAAGTATCGAATGCAGTCAACTAAGAAGAATTTCCTGATATTGTTGGCTTAAACCTAGGTGTGCCATAAGAAGTCGGACATGAGTGAGTAGTTCTCCACCACTTTTAAGTTGCTGGGCATGGTCTCTCCATTCGCAATGACCTGCAGCGTAAGTGAGCATTTCAACCCAAACCTCACTTATCAACTTCCACTTCTCTGCTTCCAACTTTTGCAATTGTTGAGCTAGCTTACACCCGTGGACGAGCAGGTACTTGCTACTTCCATATTCTCCAGGAATTGTTGGCGTCGTATCAATAGGAATTGCTATGGCATCTTCCAACTCCTCTTGCTTCGCTTGGAATAATGTGATGCGAGCTTCCCTTGCAGTACCATTTGATGGCCCTTTCTTTCTTGCTTGGAAAAATCTCTCCATCTCGTCACTCGCATCTCGATATCTAGACCCTGAATCACTAATTCCCTTGGGAAGCATATTCGGTTTCACGACCAGAAGATAGAACATGTAATCAGATAGTAATTTAGACATACTTTGTTTCGAATGGAACTTCTGATCAACATAATAGCAAAGATCAGTAGCAATGTGCCAAATAAAGAGGCTTTGGTTAAATTCCACGGACGTTGTGCACCAGCGGAATTCTTCTAGCCTTTTCATCTTCTCAAGCACACCATCCCCCCTTTGAGCTAGTAGTCTAGTACGTCGGTTCTCCTTATCTTGGAGATGCTCTATAATCTCATTCCCCTTCTCAAGAAGATTTTCGAAGATCAGATCTTTCAAATTGTCATTTATATGCTCCCAACTTACGTGCAAGTGCTTCAATGTTTCTTGATCGATTCCGATAAACTTGCTCAAACTCTTGATTGTTTTGATTGCAAAGCTAGAACTTATCAGGTTGCACTGTGCCATGGACCCTGACCACCTCTTTTCATTGGCGAAATATGCACGAAGGGAGTAAATGGCATTACCAATGGGATTACTTGGTGTGCTTGTAAACCTAGTTAACCAAATCATTGTCCAATCAGAGAAAACGAGTTGTAACATTGCATAAACCTCCAAGCCAAGAGCTCCAGCTAGTAACATATAAGTTGTAGCAACATTGATGGGTGAGCAGCGATGCTTGTCAACGAAGAATGAGAAGGAAACTAGTGTAATGAAAGAGGAGGAGAAGGTAAGGGAGCGAAGAAAAACTCCTTTTCGGGAATAAACTACGGGAGCCTTAGTATAAAGTCTTTCAAAGATGAATCCGAGCTCCAAGTCTACCAACTTGAATGCATCCTTTGATGATTGGCAAGAAATGATAGAGTGGCTGTCCTTCAGTTCGGTAAGGCTGAGGATAAGATTTTCAAAGAGATATAAGGACATCTTGAAAAGATAATAAGCTTGATGAAGATAGTTGGCCTGAGGAATATGGTGTCCTCGCGGAACAACCATTATACTCTTCGTATCTAATCGCAGGCGAGGCGGGGTTGAGAGCAAAGAGTTTCTGATGTGCTCGGTACTTGAAGATCTGAGCGCCCAAGTCCTCTCCCCATACTTGGCAATTCCGGCAAATAGCATAAAAATAGTTAAAAATGAGAGGACACTGAAATCCCAAGACTTTAAGACAACATAAAAAGCCACAGAACCTTGAACTAGAAGGTTAAGCAAATGCCTCAACCACAGCTCATTGTCTTCGATGGAGAAAGCTGTGATTGTATCTGGGCCACCAAGGTGCACGAGAAGGAAAGGTGCCCAAAACGCACGAAGTGAACTGTTTTCTTTTGCAAACTGAATGTCACCCATTTCTCCAAGCTGGCTCCTGGAAAGAACACCCAAAGCAACAGTGGCTACCATGTCTGCCAGCAAGTAAGAAGACCAAACAAGAATTCTGATCCAGATTCTTGTAATGCGCTTCCTCCGAGAACCAAACATGATGAGAAGGATTTGCAGAAAAAGACTAAATAAAACCATCCCTACAATCTCCCATCTGCTCCAAAGTTTCTTGAGTTGCCCAGGAAAGTGTGGCATTTTTATAGTCATCAATCTCCACATGAAACAATCAGGTCAGCAACTGAAAATTTGTATCATGCAGTTTCATGACTAATTATATTGCTCCTAAAACGTAAGATAATAATCACGACTCATTTATATATATATATATATATACAACTAAAATCGTTTATTATGCTACGTACGTCGTGATACACACACACACACATGCAGCGGGGTAGTCTTCTATTCAGAATGAAACTTTACTCACCGTGAAACAATTAATTAGCAGTATATCGATCTGTGGAAGTGCTTGCTAGATAGCACTCATTCAACACAGCATCTGTTCTTCTCTCTGCCAGATGAATTAATGAAGATTGATTTCATATATACCTAAAGACAAGCTAATGGATCACAAAGACAGAAAACCATGCATTCTGTGTAAGAAATTGAAGTGCAAGTAAAGCGATTCTTATTCAATTATTCATCACAAAGTATGAACGTAGTTATTTCATTATATATATATATAATTGTTTAATATACCAAAGCCACATGGTAGCTAGCTCTTTGACTGAGCTAGGCTGAGACACGCAAGGTATAAAGCTAGATATATTTGGAAGTACCAATATATCATTCCCCACCAGCTAACAAGCAAATATTTTATTTTTATTAAATTTTATTTTTATCAAATTTAATATTAAAAAATAAAATTTAATTATAAAAATAAATCAAGTCAAGGAGATTAATTTATCAAATCTATATTATTAAACTGAGATAACTTTATAAGAACTAAATTAAAATTAATAAATTATAAAACTCAATTCATAATTAATTTAATATTAAAGAATAAAATTAAAAAAAATATAAAAAATCACCCGAGTTAATCAACTAAATTTGTAAACCAACTTATAAAAATATGATAACTTTATAGAATATAAACTAAAATAAATAAAAAAAAATAAAAAAAAATCAATAAAAAAATTAATAAAAAAAGGTTCGAATTAATTAATTCGGATCATGAAGTCATGATTAAATTATTTTTAAGAAAATCTCCATTGCTTATACCGAAACCATCAAGGGAAGAAGCCTAAGAAACACGGTCTCCCCAAGGAAACCACACAAAGAAAGATGCATGCTAATATCGATTAGCATATTCCTAGCTTTTCTGAAGGTTTAAATCTATTACATTTTTATTTATTTTAGCCAATAAATTTTATATAAATATAATTAATGTTCACACATGTGGTATCCAAATATTATATACCTTTTGCAACTACACATATTTAAAGACACCTACCACACCCACGTTGGAGTTGAAAATCAAGTATTAAAAAAATACTTTTATTAGTGAAACTAATCGAATGTAGATATATTATTTGAGTAAAGAACATGCAGCCTCAAATTCCATCACGCCCCATTTAAAACACAATGCCAAACGGGGGATAACAGGTATGTTTGGTATTACAGTAATTGTTATAATTTAAAAGAAATTATTTTATAATTAGTATTTTTAGTTGAGATTAATTTGATATTTATAGATGTTTTGGTTAAAATTAAAGTTTAACAAAAAAATTGTTTAATATATTTAGTTAATAATACTTTTAAAATTAAGATTATAAAATAATTTTTAAAAATATATATTAATATTGATGGTTTTTAATTTAAATATTGTATATTTAACTATTGTTATTATATCATGAAATAAATAATACTTTATATAAAATATTTTTCGTTGTTCTATTAAATTATATACTATTCCATCACGTATGAAATACATCTGACAAGGTCCATAATTTCTTTTGATTTTTTAAGCGCGCAACAACATCAGATAAAAAATATAATTACAAATAAAATTGGATTTGTAATTAAATTTTGCAAATGCTACTTCATCAAGTGATCTCTGTCTAATTTATGTAGTATTATTAAATAATGTTGAACACTAGTTTTTCAAATAAAACACAATTAAAAAATTAAAATTAAAATTATTTTTTATTTTTTATTTTTTATTTTATTGGGTCGGACCTAGTTCAATGTATGTTGAGCTTTGGACCGGACCTGATCCGGCTTGAATTGGTCCGATCAAAACAATATAGCATACTATACTATTCATGTTAATTGCATTGTTCAATAAATAGAGCAATTAGTATGAAAATTGTGCAAAAAGCAGGAATTACTTGCTTTTCTTTTCTTATGTTTTGGACACAAAAATATTGTGAGATCCATTAATAGTAAATCTCGTTTTTATTTTTACCAAACATCTTAAATTTACGGTTTAATTAAAACACAATTGCAGCCGCATGGACAAACGGGCTTATCATGTTCGTTCTATCACTAGCTATTTAACTCGTATTTCATTACAAGTTTTTTTTTTAAATAATATCTTCATTAATTTACAATCTGTTTTTACAATCCGAGTTTATTTTGTATTTTTTATATTGTGTTAAAAATATATTTTTGATAACCTTGCAATGGAAGATCAATTTTAGCCATTAGGTGGCGTCACACAAGGCTCCTGAATGACATAGACGCCACCCATGCATTAGCGTATGTTGACCATATGTCAGTAGTTTTTCGCTTTAAAAAAATTAAAAAAAAAAAGAAGTTTAAAAGGAAAAAAAATACTTCCAAATGCAAACTTATTTTCCCCTCTCTTTTACAAGGCTAGTTTCATTGTATATGAAAATTTAAAAACCCTAAAAAACTTTTATCCAATCCCTTAATAATTTTTTGACTTAAGGGGCAAATAAGTATTTTTATTGTTAAGAAACTTACAAAAAATGAAGAAAGCCCTTGACCAACAATTTTAATTTTTGTTGACTTTGATGGTAACTAAATAATTCTACTGTACTAAAAAAATTCAAAAAAGACATAACCACCCAAATAAAAATCTTTTCATAACCAATAGGTGAAAAGTCAATATTGAAACCTTTTTATTGCTACTCAACATAAATCTGAGACCTCTGAAATGAAAAGAAAATTATAAAAAATTGGAGTCATTAACTAGTTTGCTAAAAAGACTATTAGTCCTAAAATATAAACTTTTTCCAAAGATCCAAGTAATGATTGGTTGTGTCTAAGGGAAAATAAAAATCAACCAAACAAAAAAATCTTAGTTATGTGTTTTCTTCTACATTTATTTTTACACGTACCATCAATTATTTAAAATATTTTTTGAGCTTATTTACATGGTAATTATTATTGATTGATTTTCATATCGTTAATGTTGGACCTTAAATCAAGAATCTTGTAATTGGATGGTTTTTTCTTATTTTAATTTGAAAGCATTGCATTAGGCCTACGTCAATCTCTAGAGCTAGAAGACTTGTCGACCTAAATATTAAAATTGAAGTCATGTCCAATTGATAAAAACTTTATCGATGTATGTTAAAACTAAATTTAAAGTTAAAAATATTGTGTTAGGCCTATATTGATCCCTAAAATTATAAGACTTGTCAATCTATTGATTAAAAAAGGATCTTAAATTAAAATGTTGTCAACTTAACAAAAACTCGTTGATTTATCATCAAAGTAATTTTATAGTTAAAAACGTTGTGCTGGTTCTAAATTAGTCCCTAAAACTTGTAGCATGTCGACATATCAATTAAAACCAAGTTTAATCAAAACATCACCAATTTGACAAAACACTCGACGAAAATTCATCAACTCAATTTTTATTCTTTGTTTTAAAAAATAACTATTTACAATGAAATTGTGTATTAAGGCCATCAACACACAATATAAAAAATTATAAACAGCATCAACCCCTAACATAACAAAAAAAAAATCTACATACAACTTAATAATTTAAAAACAACATTAATATACAAATTTTTACAATTGAAAAACAACATCAACATACATCACATTTCATATCGAGACCAAGTCATTACATCTCAAATAAATTGAAAAACAACATTAACATACATCACATTTCATATCACATTTTATATCGAGACCAAGTCATTACATCTCAAATAAATATATTGCAACCAGTTCTCCTAACTTCATTGTAGGGTACTAATTCCGACCATATTTTACCTTAAAAAATAAATTTTTAATAATATCATACCATAAAAGTTTCTACATGATAATATAAACCGTAACACTTTAAATATTTTATAATAACCATCCACAACAAATTAACAATTAATCAAAAATAATTAAAAAAATAATAAATACAGTATTCAATAACATGTTGTAGTTGATCAAAACTTCAGAAGGTTTTTTAAAATTGAAATTCTGAAGCTATTGGGATGACCCCGAAGCTACTGGAAAAATAAATGGATAGTCGATGCATGATCGACATGCGTTGGCCTATGAGGAGGTTGTGACTGTCTAGATCATGCGTGCCTCCTCATCGTCTTCCTTTTTACTCCAATGATAAGCCTCACTGCCATTTGTAAAGGATAATAGGGTCACTTGAAGTTTTTGCTTCTTCCCTTTCTATTGGTTTCTCTCTTTTCCATACAGGTTTGGCTGTGTTTTAGTGATAGGAGGAGTTAACAATGTTGGTGGTGGCAATGGTATAGAATGATCAAAAAATTATTGGAAAAGAATTATGTCAATAAGAATTATATTGATTTTACCTTTAAATACATCAATGTAACAATACTATTTTGAAAAAAAACATTAAAAAGACTATAACATCCATGAATAATAAGCATTTTATTTTTTCATTCTACAATTAAATTAATAATTTTACTATGAAAAACTCAATACCTAGTTCTAAGGTGTTTTTTTGAGTAGGGAGTAATTCTACCATTTTACTATTTTAATAAATAATAAAATATATTTTGTACTGGAGTAGCTTCTCCTATAATTTTAACTTTTTTTTTTAATTTTAAATTAATTTGAATTTTAATAATTTTTTAATATTATTGCTTTATAGTTAATCGAAACCGAAAATTTTGATGTATTTTAAGTTCGGACATGATCATGTCGGGTTTTAAATTGAAAATGCTAGTTTTTCGAGCAGAATTGGGTCGGGTTGATATTGGCAACCTGAATCAAAGTAGCTAATTTATCTCTCCTTTCTTCTTGGATTTTGTTCTGTAACTTGCGGACGCCGGGCGCATCCTAATTTCTTCTCCTCTTTCTTCTTCCTCCCTCTTCATCGAAATCACAATTGTAAAATATAACTGGAATTGCCAGCTCGAGAACATCACTTACACTGCTAAGGTACCCCTCTTTTATCTATTTTTTTTTTATTTGCATTTGTGAAACCCTAGGTTTGTAGAGTGAAATTATGAGTTCGAAGCTTTTTAGGTTATTGTTTTGTGAAACTCTAGGATCTAATATATAATTGGCTGGTAAAACTCTGAAATATTCTTTACGAATTGTGATGTTTTGCTGCGGGGAAGAGGAAGGAAGCTGTGGCCTTATAACCCTAAATTAAGAAGCTTTCTCTTTGCAGACCTTTTTTGTAAATGCTTTTAGTTGGTAATGTTGTGGGATTCTTTTGTAATCGCGTATTGTTATCTTATAATCTGCGTGAATTTTGAATATATTTGCTTTTGATTGACGAAATGGTTATGATATGATGTGAAATAATGTTATTGTTGTTGCTATGGAATGTGAAATAATGAGTTCGGGAAATCAAAAGGCTATTCAGTTCAAGGTGATAAAGTTTTAAATTGACGAAATGCTTATGATACTAATTGCTTTGCCAAGCCAAGGTACCAAGGAAAATTCTTTAGTTTTTCTTCTTATTCTTCTTATTCTTCTTCTTGCATAGCCGATAAATAATTGGCTGGAAGTTATATGGAATTCCGATTTTCAATAGGAAAAGTAGTGAACTAGAAAACTTGATATCATTATGGACTTTGGAAAGAAGGGTCAGCGTGATTATTGCATTTAGCATTCAGGGGAGTATTTATCATACAGTGGAGTCCCAAGGAATCATTTCAGGAGATTATTCTGTTAGTTGTGTACTTTGTGCTTGAATTTTAAAAATTTGGATGTTTGGGATATTGATCTTAAATCTTTTGTGGACGTGTCAAAATCCATGACTTCCAAGTTTCAACTTCTAAGGCTCATCTAGCTCTCAAATTCTAAGCTGAAAGCAACAATGGCAACTGACTCACTGAGTTCTGCTCGAAAAGGTGAGCCCAAACCTGCTCAAGTTAAAACCCATATATAAATACTCTTTAGTTATGCTTTTTTTTTTTTAACTAACTAATTAATTAAAATTTGGTCTTGTGATTTGATGCAGTGATTGTTCTGTTAAAAGCCACTGCTGATGCGCCTATTCTCAAGCAAAACAAGTTCAAGGTGTAGTTTTCTTTCACTCATATTTACATAGTTTTATATATGTATTTTTTATGTAATAAATTCTAGGTGGTTTTGTATTTCTGTGTCTATTCTTGTGGGTTTGGCAAATAAGGATAAAATCTAGATGCCAACTTATTCATTTTCTTATGAAATGTTGGCTGGTATAAAAAACTATAAACTCATAGAGCTAGAATGAATCAAGGGATGATCTTGCTGCTTTGTTATCTTGATATAAGCTGGGATTTCATTGGAGAAATTTTTTAGATTAATAATTGTATCTAGTAGAACTGAAGTAAAAGTGCACTATGGAAGGATAGGGTTTTGTCTAGGATTTTTTATTTTTTGTCAGGAAGCTATGTTTTGGTTCAATGCATGGGCATTTTTTGCATGCGAATGTGATCATGTATGCTGCCATTGAATTCTATCCAATTAAGGATATATCTGTATAGCAAGTTTAATGATTGCTATATGATTTGTGGGCTGTGTGTGTCACTATTGAGCTTGATCTATGTTTGCGAGACTAGCCTTGACATTAGGGGCACATTCGTGCTTAATAGAATTGGTCATAGCCTCATAGGTATCTTCCTTTTCAAACTTTTAAATAGAGTGCATGCAGGGGCAGAGTCGGGGGAGCAAAAAAAGAAAAAAAAAAACCTTCTTGGCTCCCCCTTGAGGGGAGCAAAAAAAAAAAAAAAACTTATTGGCTCCCCCTCGAACAATTTAAATTTTTAGGGCCAAAACTAGTAAAATTTAAGTCCCCCTAAAAAATTTCCTATTCCGCCCCTTAGTGCATGTGTGCCTTGTAACTATTGAGCATTGGGCAACAAATCTAAAGCTTGGAAACAAGTTGCATGACAAACTGCATGCTGAAACAAACCCTTGATTCATATCATTCTGTTGCTTTTCTAGAGAATAATTTGACTGCTATAGCTTTGGACTCCCAGAAAGAGCTTAATCAATGGGGCAGGGCTTTTTTGGTGCTTCAACCAAAAAACATTTCATGAAATTGCATAATACTTCTCAAAAACAGAATAACTGCAAGTTGATGTGTTTCAGGTTTCGCATACAACATGTGGTTTAATGCTTCCAGAGATTGATTTTTGTATTCATTAAAACTTTCTTGCATTTCATTATTAATTGTGATGATGATGATGATATTTATATACTTTGAGTACTTGGATGTGGCAGATACTTGGAACTGATAAGTTTGCTAAGGTGATTGATTTTTTGTCCCGGCAACTTCACAGGGAGAGCATGGTAACTTATCACTGATATTGATTTCTCTCCAATTTAGCAAAAGAATTAATAAGTGGGTTTCTGGAATAGTAATGTTGCCTGTTTCTCCCTTGTTCTTTAGTTTGTATACATCAACAGTGCATTCTCACCAAATCCAGATGAATTGGTGATTGATCTGTTTAATGTGAGTTTTTGTAGCAGTTAATTTTTGTTTTATCTATTTAATGTCATCTCTTTGGTTGTGGCTGTTATAGATAATTCTAATTTGAAAAATACAATTTGGTTTTTTATTGGTTCATATCCATTCATGTTAAATTTCAAGTTACAACATGTACTAGATGATTGCACCCCATATGCATTAGATGAGCATTGATTCGGTTTTTTTTTTTTTGACAAAATTATGAAAGACCAAGTAATTGCAACACAGTTATGTGTTATATTGATGATTTTAACCAAGACATCTCATCTAATTTATTATTTGTTTGTTCATTGTGCTTAATTTTGGAACATCGAACATTTATTTATCAACACTGCCGGTTTTAAGAATGAAGCATTTGGTTAATACGACACTCAGGTTGAAAACAAATGGGCTACAGGCAAATGAATCATCTGAAATAAGTTGTTACTTCTCCAAATATTGTGCCCAACTTTCCATGTTCTGAGCTGTCATTGAGCACAAATGTTACATGCAAATGACGTAAATGTAGATTCTGTCATGTGGTATCTGTCCTTGCCCTTTAGCGAAATTTGGTAGTCTGTAGTCAACTCTTGGAACATAAGGTGTGATGTATCATTGTGTATTTCATTAACATATATATACACACACACATGACAATGTCATTTTCAAGATTGATTATACACATGACAATGTCATTTTCAAGATTGATATGTGGCAATGGAAAAGGACGGTTTAGTCGAGGAGAAAAGCTTCCATGAAGTTCTCATGAATTTTGCAAGGCTTTTCTTTTTTACTTCATGAGCATAACATGACTAGGACCCTCTTTGAAGGTTTGTTTGGATTGTGTCGGTTTTCTCTCACAGAGTTGCTCCTAACCTTAGTTAATTTAGGTTTGTAAGTCTGTCATTTTTTATCAGATGCATATTTGCTCTACCTGTCCTTGACTCTACCTATTGTAAGTTCAACCTAATTTCCACTTCATCAATTCAGAATTTTGGCGTTGATGGTAAACTGCTGGTCAACTATGCTTGTTCAGTGGCGTGGGGCTAACTTTGGGCAATGCCCGTGCTGATTTATGCTGTTCATGCTTGAGATCTTTTGTTACATATTATGAATATTTGTTGTGTTTTCTTGGACCCAACGAGTAATAAGGAAACTTCATTGATGCAAACCCTGCAATATCGTTTGCTCCGTGTACTTGCATGCATTTGATATAGTAGAAGTGTGATTGAAGAGATGGAGATTTCAATCATAGAATTCACATGCATTTGTAAGATTTCTTTTTTCTTTTTGTTTATGGTTAATTTCCCACTTCATTCATTTATACCACTGCTTCAGTGGCGAGTCTGAACATACAAGACCTGTACTGGTTTAAGATGCTACTATCGAAGACTGGAGATTTGTTTTTTATGATTTGGTCTTCAACTTTTCGATGCGAGAGTGATGTGATAATGACATGTACCTGTAGCACACACTATGCCTTTGATGCCTTTCGGAATCTTTACAGCACGAAAGATGTCCATCAGAATTTTGTTCTCGTTGAACCAATCTGTAAAATGACGAAACCATTCAGAAATTGTTACAAGCTGCATTCGAGATTCTATATATTTTCACACGAGATCAAGAAATTGTGACCTGAATAAATTCCAACTCAATGTTTGTAAACGTCAATTATTACCAGAGTTTTTGGGTTCTTCTGCATGTTCTCACTCCCATGGACTGTAACTTGAAGCCTGGATTCATTAAAGATTGCGGGGTTGCTGGAGATGCCCGTGCAACTATATATTGGTTAAAACCTCTTGGTTTAATCGTAATGATGTCTGGCAGTATACCGTGTCTTATATTTGTTAAGGGTGTTTGGTGAGAGAATTAAAAGAAGATGCAGATCTCTCTCTATACTTGCTACAATATTTTCACCGACATAGCTTGCTTTAATTATGAAAACGCCGCTAAGCCGTGTTTTTTTTTAAAAAGAATGTTTTTTTATTAAAAATAATTGTTTTAAGAAAACGCCGGCTAAGCCGTGTTTTTTTTAAAAAAAATGTTTTTTTATTAAAAATAATTGTTTTATTATATTTTTTAAATTATTTTAATATGCTGATTTTAAAATTAATTTTTTTAAAATAAAAATATATCAATTTGATGTATTTTTAAGTGAAAAATATTTTAATGATAAATTCTGTTTGTTTTTGTATTTTAAAATTTTAAAAAAAAATATTTGTTTTATATTAATAATTTTTTAGTTTTTTTATATTATTTTAATGTAATGATATAAAAATAATTTTTTAAAAAATAAAAAAATATTATTTTAATATATTTCTAAATAAAAATATTTGAAAAAACAATTCCAACGACAATTATTTGTAACCTGTCAGGCAGGACCACTCTGGTTCACGAGCCAAACTCCCCGAGCTCATAACCAGTTCATGTTTATCGAGTTGACGCCCTGTGGCTCATCATCCATCACTTGGACGGTATCTGGAAAGGTTATAGAGACAAGTTTTATCGAGAAAAAGTGCCTGAAGGGAATCCTCAGAAACTGGTTGATGTCAGTTGAAAGCTTGATCAAGCAGGCGGCTGTAATGTTTTCCTGTGATTCTTCCCTTTCAACTTCTCCATAAGTAGACCTTGCCTGTATGTCCTGGTATGGCATATGCTGGACTCACTGCCTAGTTTGAAACTGAGACTGATGAGATGATTTGACAGGATTGGCTTAAAAAGTGATTTTTCTTTCACGTGCTCATATTTTAGCAGGATGAAAAATGTGGTGACCTTTTTCTCTAAAGGGAAGCGATGCTGCCACGTTGTACACTGATGGATCGCCGTTGTAGATAGCCATCCTCCATATGATGAACAGGTTTTTGAGTTTCCTAGTCAATATTCGCAGAAATGCTTGGTGCAAAAGCAGTTCACAGTCGTGGATTTGCCCCATGAAACGGTCTAATCATGCTCGAATGAGACAAGGGTCTGAAATCTGATTCTGTTTGTTTACTGCTAGTCGCTAGCTTAATTACGCATACACCCTGCAAAGCTTCGTGGATCTCAGCTTTGCTGCCCTTGCTGTGAGCTTGATTATCAAAAAGGAAAAAAAAAGTGTTTGCCACCCTAGAAAATAATAATAAAAAAACAAATAGAGTGGCCCAAGGGCAAAAAGGACTATTATTGTGAGTTGTGTGACTCACAGGCACCTTTTGTCGGTCGGAGTAGCATGATTGTGTTCCGTTCATAATTCTGCAGACAGGTCCTTTCTCACTTTAGCATAATTATTTCTTGTCAGTAAGACCACCACCCCTCCACGGTCCAATGACAAAGAATCTATATTAATCTAATTACAAGGGTATAGAATAACTATTCTGTTTTTAGATTTATTTTTTTAAAATTTATAGGTTTTAATTTTATAAATTTTAAAATTATTAAAAATTTATATAATTATTAATTTTAAAACATATAAAATTAATTAAAGTATACACAAACAAACAGGCTAAACATCCCCTTTAATAAAAAAAATATGTATTAATTTGAGATGTTTTTAGATTTTTTTTATTTTTCACATTATTAAGGAATTGTTCTTTTTTTATTTTCCGTAATTATGATAAAGATAATATTAAATCATTTCTGATTAATTAATGTCCATATTTATTTAATATTTATCAGTATTAAAAATTTATTTTACATAATTGAAAAATCATCAAATTTAAGTAGTATTAAATAAAAAAATATAACTCCATAATAATAAAAATAATCAGCAAGTACACCTTAATAATAATAAAATATATTTTAATTAAAATAAGGATTTGCAGATATTGTCATTACAGAAAAAAACAAGACGTTGAAGGACTCTGAAATATTCTTGATTCCATTCAAGCTTAATCCCTGTCAATGGAGATAGAGTTTTATGCTTGCTATAAAAGATTTGTCACAACTCGAGATTAAAACTAATGCTTATTAATTTTTAGTGCGTTTTTCTAGTATGCTATATATATATATATATATGCGCACCGGTGACATCTAAAGGTATGTGGATGGGTAAAAATCAAAGAAAATCAGTGCAGAATATGATTGCCAGCCAATACGGAAGAAGAGGCCAGAATACAGAGACCACATAAACTCTAGCAGATTCATGAACCATCATCATGCAGCAGGAATGTCAAATATATAGCCCATGGCTAATTAGTAGTTACACTAATAATTCAAGAGAGAGGACAAGATTTACAGACTGTTATGACATACCAGCATCTAAGCCTTATCTATTTCAAGGAATCGGCTCATCCATTCCAGGTTCAAGGGATCTTCATTGGAGAAATCAAAGAAATCATCCACGTTAAAATTCAGTTTGGACTCTTCTTCACCCCTTTGGCTGGATTTATTCTCTTCTTTCAAATCCAAATTGTTTTTTATTATATTTTTCTCAACTCTGTGGTCTTCTTTAGTTGAAACTCCAGTTTGTTTCCCTTTCTGGTTTATCTTCTTGCTCAAATGAGAATTCCAATAGTTCTTAATCTCATTATCTGTTCGACCCGGCAGTCTTCCAGCGATCAGTGACCACCTGGACAAAAAAAACTCAAGCCTAGCAGGTGTTTTTCTTGAACTAAAACTAACCAAGGAGCATCTAAAATATGCTCAAGAACGCTGAATATATTAGACATTACCTCTACAGGAAAGGGTGCTACTGTGCAAGATACAAACAGCAAGAGTAATTAAGGAAATTGGGAGAGTATAACTATTAGGAGTTGGTGTTTCTCAATGCTAGATAACATTAATTACCTGTTTCCTAGTAGTTTATGAAGCCTAAGTATGAGGTCCTCTTCTTGGTCAGAAATGTTGCCTCTCTTGATGTTTGGTCTTAAATAATTCAACCATCTTAGCCTGCAACTCTTACCACACCTATTGAGAGCTGCAAGAACACAAGGACACGTCAAGCTTAAATCAGATCGCAATACATAGTGCATAATTCAACTCAAGTACGTTGTTTCTTTCCTTGGTAAAGATTACATATGAACAACAAAGTATGTGTGTGCACTTACCTGCTTTGGCTGCAATTGTCTTCCATTTCCTTGCGCCATGGATTGCAATAACCTCAGCCAATTTCCTATCTTCCTCAGCTGTCCATGCCCCCTTGTTGGGCATGTTTGTCATGTTTTCCACGGGCTTAACCCCCTCTTTCTTCATGGTAGCCATCAACGAGCTTGTCTCTTTCTGCAAGTGAGTGTGTCTGCGAGAGAGAGAGAGAGAGAGAGAGAGAGAGAGAGCAAGTCGTTGCTTCTCTAGGGAGCTGTTTAGGCTAACATTCCAAGTGGGGGAGACGGATTTCAACTTGCATTTATTTATATTAATTTGTTCCTGTCGCAATGAAGGGTCGTTCGTGACTGATTAAAATAAAGGAACAATATTAGACCCGGAAAGATATTGATCATGGCTTTCATGATTGCTGTAAAGTTTTCGTCAAGTTACATGCTATACTACAAAAGGCTGCTGGAGAGAGAATATTTTATATTCCTTAGTGCGTATGTACCTACCTTGTTCATCTCAAGTCGTCTGCAAGGAGACAAGAGCATCGAGGGGTAAAACTGATCTGATCGGACGATTGTAATAAAAGTCATCAGCTGTGTATGTACGGAGAGGTTGATCATGTGGCTGTGGATGCAAAATCTTAACGGAACACAGTTTTCTTCTTGTTTTTGCGAAGTACGATAAGGAAGGCATGCTATCTGCTAGCTTACGAAAAGGTTAATTTAATGTCAGGACACTTGCGTTTGTATCCGATAATTAAACATCTTACCGTTATCATTACCAAATAAACTAAAATCTAAATACTAAAAAGCTTGCCCAGCTTGAGGCTCCTTCGTCTTCTTCTTTCTTCTTTGTTCTTTTCTTTTTTTTAACACAGTGAAGGAACCCACAGACGGGCAAGTTTCTGTCCATCAACTTTGATGAACAATGTTTTCCTAATTTTGGGCCCCTTCATTTTGTTTTCATTTTCACTTTGCAACCAGATAAAATAAAACCTAAAAACTTAAAAAAAAAAAACCGAAAAGAGTTGGAAATTAATATTTTTCCACGGTTGATGAACAACAAACTTTCCACTAAAGAGAGTACTGTTTACATAGAAGAGAGTACTTCTGCATTGCATAGAGAAAGCAATATTTGCAAGTGCAAATAACACTAATAATATATACCCAAATAAGAAAATAGCTAGCAAAGGGGGACGATATAGGTTTACGCACGGTAATTTGTTCTGTTTAAGGGTTAGGTGGGAAGAAAATAGGTGCCATTGTTGAACTCAAGTGTAATATTGACAGATTTTACGGTTTACATCGCTTACGAAGCTTGGAATCATGGGCATGGTGAAATCGATCTCCTCTTCGGAAGGTGATAATTGAGATAATGAACACATGACTGACGCACGCGGGTGACAGTGAAAAAGAACTGTATATACTGTTATTAAAGCAGAAGCAGACAAAATCTTGTGACAGATTAGTCTGCTAAAGGTCAAGTGCAGAAACTTTTGATTATATTACAAGTAATTATGTAATTAAACAGTGGTGACTGCATTGGTATCATTCAAGATTATTTCTGCTTTACCCTACTGATTCTGATTGAGACGTATTTATTAAAGATTATATCCATCAAGTAATAAGAGATTGATTTGTGTCCATTATTGATCATTCTATCTCTTCAGAGAAAAAAAATAGGGAGAGGGGGTCGAGTTATGTTCTTCTAGTCAACTTTATAATCTGATAGAAATTAGAGTTTGGTCGAAACCGACACACAAATTCATCCAAAGAATCTTATTCATGCCCTTGGATTAATTTATGAACCCAGAATCCTAAAGTTGATTACTGAAAATATAAATATTATATACAATGAGTCAATCCACGGAGAAGATCCAGCGTATTATTGAACAGAACATGAACAGTGCTTGGCGTTGTTCATCAAGGTACATTTGATTATTCACTCATAGACAATTTTTTTTTTGTTTGCAATGTGATTATTAAACTTTATTTCTTTGTTTTATCATCCTTGTAAATTTTGTTTGCATGGTTTTGTGTGCTGGGATTTAGTATTCTTTACATGCTTTGATATATACGATGTGTCAAAAATTATTCCAGTGTTATATTAAATATTGCTATAAAAAAATAAAATCTTGAATTATAATAAAAATTAAAAAGTAAAAAAAAAAGAAGAAGCAATGATCAAAACTAACATAGAAAACAAAAGAGGTGTTTTTTTTTTTTTCCATTCTTCAATGGCTCAGAAAACTTATTTTGATCTTTTTTTCACTCTTCAATGGCTCAGAAAACTTATTTTGATCCCTTAAGTTTTTAATTTGCATATTTGATCCCTATTTTCTTAAGTTCTTATATTTCAACCCTAAACATTATTTTTATTAGATTTCAGGCCTTGGATTTTGACATATGAGAGATAAATTCATCATAAAAGGAGGTGAGAAAGAAAGAGTTCGAACCATCATAAAAAAGTTGATCTTAGAATAAAAAAATTCATCTTTACGAGATGAGTTCAATGAAAATAATGTTTTCCTTTAACTATGCTGGAAAAGCATATCAGAATCTATAAAAAATTTTATTCAGATTAATTTTTATTTTTTAAAGTAAGTAAAGGATTGGAGGATTAAAGTGAGTTTATTGAGGTTTCAAAAATCTTTTTTGGCATGTTTTTTAAGTGAAAATAAGTTAAAAATTAGGTTTTGAAAATTTAAAATCTTGAAACTTGTTTTTCAAATTATCAAAGATGATTGAAAATTGTAACAATGGATAACACATTGGTCACGTCTGCAGACAATGTGTTGTCCATTCTATTAAAAAATATAAATAAATTAGATGAATGACATGTTGTTTGTTATTTATTTATTTTAAAAAAAAAAAAATTAAGTATATGTTGTTTGTTATTTATTTTTTATTTTTAAAAAAATAAAATAAAATTAAGCATGCAAGCCTAACCTTTCAAGTTCAATATCGAGAAATTTTTTTATTTTAATTTTAATTAATATCCACTATTTTGTTTTTTTAATAATTTAATTTAAATATTATTTACATATTAATTTGTCTCTTTGAGGTTTTTTATAATTTCATAATATCTCAAAGATAATGTTGTAATTTATCTTTTATCCCTGTTAAATTTCAAAAGGTTAGTTGTATTTGCATTATGCATTGATAAGATTGAGAATTATTTGTACTTAGAGACCATGTTAAATTTTCAAGATAAATACAAAGAAATGAATAAGATGAAGAGGAAAATTAATGTAAAATATTTACATTTTTATATTTCTTTTACTTTTTTATAGGAAAATCAATTTTTCATTTTAGTTTTTAATAAGAAATTGTATGATGGTTAAGGAGATAACTGATGGCATCCCATAAGTTATCTCTTGGATCCTTTTTTTTTAATATACAAATATAAGAGAGACTGGATCCTTTTTTTTTTTTAATATACAAATATAAGAGAGAAATTCTAAATAGAGAATTTTTTTATCACTTTTTATGGATCATGATTTTCTCTCTCTTCTCTTTATATATGTTTATTTTTTAAGAGAAATAAATCTCAGGTCTAGATATCATTATCATTTTTAATGGGTCATGATTTTTATTTTTTTTCCTTCTTTTTATGTTTTTTTATTTATTTAAAGTGGGTCTAGAAAATAACTAATAAGATGTCATTAGCTATTCTCTAAGCATCATAAAAAAAAATTATTTTGAATTAATGTTCACAACTTTCTTCTTTTGATTTATTACTTAATATATTTTTTAATTAATTGTATTGAATGCATACATCATTTTTCCATTCCTCAATAAAAAAATTTCATCATACTAGAAAAAGAATTCACAATGTCGACGCCCTCTTCTCTTAATTTAGATATTGTCTAAAATCCCACCCTAAAAGATATATTTGATACCCCATAGCTCTTCTTACTACATATTTTTGGTTTATTCTCCTTAAGGCCTAAGCCAGACGAAAGAAAATGTTAGGAGACACACTTAACCTATTTATTAAGCCTTTAAATAAGCTTTAGTGCCTTATTCAATGTTGTCATCTCATATTTGTCAACCTTAAGTTTTAGCTTATAGTAGTCAATGTTCCCATATGATGTCCCTGAACACTTTTTAAAATTAATTTTTATTTAATTATATAGCAATTTAAATAAATATTCACAAGAAAAGAAGCAACTTAAACTCAAGAGGAAAAATACATAATTTTAGGAAAAATTCCTTTTTTCTTATTCTTGTAATTTTATTTTGGAGAAGCTATGTATTTTTAATTAGAAGCATGCTCTTTCAAATACAAAATAAATATCCATAAAAATTCCAATGATTTGAATTAAGGAGGAAAAATATATCTTCTTAACCAAAACTCCCTTTTTTTTTGGGCGAAAACATGTCTTTTTTATCAAAAGCATTTTTTTAATTAAAATGTATCATAATCCAAAAAGGAATTTTTAATTAAAAAAATAACGACTTGATGATTTTTATGCGGATATGAAAAAATAGAATATAAAATTATAATGAAAAGATAATCACAAAGATATTTTATTCTTATTGAAAATTCATGAGAAATATTTTTAAAAAATTCATACCAAGAGCATATTTAATTATTAATAAAATAATTGTTAATATTACTATAAAAGGCTCTAGCTAGTTTTTTTTTTTTGAAAACTACAGTATAACCACATTTTTTGGAATATCATTTTATTAATTTCTTTAGAAAAGGATTTTAATTAAAAAAGGATCCTAAAAAACATTTAAGCATGCCTAGAACTAGAAGGCCAAGCTTACACACATAGTTTTTATTAAACAAGTGTAAGACTAGGCACCCACCTTTTAATATATATATATATATATATATATATAAAAAGTATAACACGCCAACCATCTAGATAGATGACAAATTGTCCAGTGTAAGACATTCTTTTTTCCCACTTTTATTGATTGAAAAATTAGAGTTTAAGTTTTAGGATTCTAAAACTCAATTTTAACATTTGTTTTATCCCAAACACCCCCAAAAAATCTTATATATCTCAATAACTCCATTTTCAACCTTTAAACATTCTTCAATTAATCTAAAATCTTAAAATGAAATCGAATTAAAAAAATTATGGCACCGGCTACCATTTTAGCATGTTTAAATGGGAAAGTCATCTCCATAGAAATACTTTCTCAAAGATGAAATTATTAACATCAATATCGATGTTTTTACAACCATAATGTGGCAAGTTAATGTCTTTATCTCTCCTGTTCTTCTTCTTCTTCTTTTTTTGATAACTTTCTCTGTCATCTTTTAACATTCAAGGATTGAAATATCAAGGAAATGATGTTTTAGGATTGAAACACAAATTCTTATAACTCTAGAAACTAAGTATGAAAAAAATAAAAATATGCAGGGATGAAACTATATATATATATATATATATATGTTGAAATCCATGGTGTTTTGTTTCCTGGATAACAATAACAAACACTATTCAAAAACCCTAAATCGTTTTGCTTTATTTATAATGTTCTATTTATCACTTCATTGAAAAAGTAAACGGAAATTACGATTTAACATCTTAAGGCTTGTTCGCGGCTAATCAGTGTGCGGAAATTGTTATTGTTGTTACACAAGGGAGAGATGGTGGTGTGGCTGGAGAATGGTGTTGGTGGCTGTGTTGTTTGTTGTTATCGTTGCTAGGTTGTTCGAGTGAGAGAAGGCTACAGAGGTTGGCTATATTGAGTAGAGTATTTTGAAGGCACTGCTGTTGATTTGTGGGTTGTGACGGTGAACGAAGAGAGTATACCGCTGGTGTTATGGCTATTTAATGGTACTTGATTAGCGGTTGCTGTAGGGAGATGGCAGTCGGGAGGACAGATGCTGTGTTTTCAGGTGGGTTTGTGTACGTGAGGCTGGTTCATCATATATAGGGTTCTTGATGACAGACTATACTGGTTTGATGCTATTGTGGTGGTTTGAAAGATCGAGATGTTGTTGTTCATAGAGGGAGAAGAGTAAAGGGTTTTACGAGTTCATTCTTTCTTTAATTTGTAAATAATTTCTCCGAGAGCTTAAGCCTTTTCTTCCTTACCAAGTAATTGCTCAATCAAAGACTTGTTTCTTGCTTAATTTCAGAAGAATAATGAACACAAAATTAAAAAACAAAAAAACATTATACTAAGTATATGATAGGACACCGAGGCTTCCATGCTAAATTTTTATATTAAGTAATGATAAGGCTGGTTGCCTGAATTATTAGGAAATCTAATTGTTTAATATAATACATACAAGTAAAAGATCATTCAACTGGGACCGATCATTAATCAGTGTGTTCTGCACAATAATTTCCGGTTACATAGAAAATCGCTTCTTGTCAACTGACGTATCTCATAGGATAGTATAGAAGAATAAAAAGATTCCATAGGATTATCATGATTATGGGGAAAATATTAAAGAATTATTTATAATAACTACATAGTTTCGTGTGGCTAGCTAGGCACTTTTAAAATAAACCAGAATATTTAATTTAAACCCTAGAAGGAAGGAAGGAACTTATTGGTGATGGTGATCATGTAGCTCCTCCTTTCAAAGACTCCGACGAATGAAAAGTGGTACCTACAGCTTGGAATCAATTCCTGTGAGAAAGCTAGCTATTCCTGCAATACAAGAAAAACAAGTTTGAAAAAAGAAGGCAATCCACAATATTAATTAAGTCACGTCTGATAATTAATATAAAAAATAAAAATAAAAAGGAATCTTAGGGATGTACTGA
The DNA here is from genome assembly GCF_000495115.2 of Populus euphratica. NCBI lineage: Eukaryota > Viridiplantae > Streptophyta > Magnoliopsida > Malpighiales > Salicaceae > Populus > Populus euphratica. Next base: position 256,346 of record NW_011499911.1, read on the forward strand.
TTTTACTGTGTCATCCACTGTGAACCTTTTTTTATCTTTTAATTTTTTTTTAATTTGATTAATTTTTTTTCTTTGAATTCATTTTTAACATTGTGTTTGCTTAGAATTTGGTTGTATTATTTATTTTAATTTATTTTTTATAAAATTATTATAATATCAGGAAATCTTTTCAATAGTTGTTGAATTTGCAAAACCCAATTGTTTTATTGCTCGCCAAAGAAAAGTAACTAATCAAGGTTATTTATTTGTTATTGCTTAAACACAAAACTGATTTTTTAAAAAAAGTTCATTATTCAACATTGCATTTATTCTATATTACATTTATTCGAGATTAGACCTAATAATTTATTTTAATTTTTTTTATATAATTTTTAAGGTGTGAAAATAACATTTCATTGTTAGGTTGATGATTGATTAAAAATTAAATTATATCTATGATTGCAAAACTAATTTGACCATAAGGCAAGAATGCAAAAGTCTTTTTTTAAAAATGTTCAAAACGCACCTATCTATTTAAATATTTTGGACAAAATCATTTTTAATCCCTTTAATTTGACAAGTTAATATTATAGTTTCAAACTTTATTTTCATTACATTTTGGTCTTTAAATATGAGAGAAGAAAAATAAAATTATAGAATTACAAGATAAAAAAAAAGTTGTTAGTTGGCTTGATTATAATGACTAAAAAATTCAATATTAGTATAAATAAGTTTTCTTTCATGGGAAAGGAGTTTCCATTGAGAAGTATGTTGACCTTTATCTTGTCGTATAAATTTTTTTTAAATTCGGGTTGGAATTTTATTTTTAGACCATTTGTTTGTCTATTATAAAGCCAAAATTAGGGTATTAAGTTCTTTTGAGTGTTTTTTAATTGTTTTCATATAAAAATAAATAAAAATAAGTTTTTTATTAAAAAATTAAGAGACCTAACTTTCCAACCATCTAAGCTAGTCAAGACTTTAAATAAGAAACAAAGCATTATATATATATATATATATATATACATATATATATTTTGAAGAAAAGAACTGGGCAAAAGACTTATTTTCAGCGCAACTTAGAAAGGAATTTGAGCTAGGTACGTGGGACCTCGCAAGTTTAGAGTATTGCTTGGCAACGTGGTATAAACTGTATTTTTTAAAATTTTAATTTTTTATTAAAAAATAACTTTTTTATATATTTTAAATTGTTTTGATGTAATAATCTTAAAAATATTATTTTTAAGTATTTTCATATGAAAAGTATTTTAAAAACAACCATAAAAATATTTTAAAAACAACCACAAACACACTTTTAAACGAATTTCTAACTTACTTGCTAATATTGTTTTAAGCTAGAATCAAGCCTAATATGCTCATCCTATTAGCACTTTTCTTTTAAGCCCTTTTTATTTATTTATTTATTTATTTTGCTTGGATTTCATCAAAATTATTTTTGGATAGGATTATGATATTTTGTGTTAATTTTAATGAAAATTAATTATAATTAAAAAAAATATTATTATATTTGAAGATGGTTTTCCATTAGATATCAACCAATTTAGCATTTACTTTTAGTTAAAAAAAATATTTATTTTAAATTAAATCATATTTTTAATAATCATCATACCTTTGAAACTGATAAGATAATTATTCCTCATATGATTTAATTATTTTTTTAATTAGAAGCTTGAGAATAATCATCTAGTTACACGTACGTATGAGATGACATAGTTGACCGACAATAATTACGTAAAGCAATACATCCGTGAGTATTGAGAATTAACTTGACCTACATGCTGCTTTGCTTCGGAATGACCTTGGTCCCCCACCTACGGCCTTTCCAGATTTTCATTTGTGCATGAATTATTATTATTATTATTATTATTATTATTATTCAGGGGGGGAGCTTTTGTTCAAACTCCATACCATTACAGGTAAACTCTATCGCCCTTTATCAGATGGAGACGAGGTAGGAACAGGACTAGGTAGGGAATATTATTGCGCTGCGCATCCACGTTCGTCCTTACCATGTGGACTAGGCAGGGCACCCTACGATCCACTATTTCTTTTAACCTATGGGCTGTGGTCATGTTTACTGTGGCTTTTCAAAAGAAGACTTGCTTTGGTGCTAGCTAGCTAGCTAGCATAAAGTGTGGAGAAGTTTTGTCGGAACATCTTTCGTGTCCTGTTTTAGCCAGTATTTTCCAGCTGGCCTCCTCTTTCTTTGCAGGTGACTAGGCAGGCCAGTCTTCAAGAGAGTTGGGCTGAAATCACCAAACCCACATGAAATTTGGAAATGAAATTTGCAGGCTGATCCAACACCAATGAACTCAAACTATCCACCACGCGGGCTTCTATATTGAGCCACCAGCATTAAACGATTGCCGCTGTGATAATAATAATAGTGTAAAATCTTTTTTACTTGAATTGTTTTTATTTTTTAAAAATTATTTTTAATATTAATATATTAAAATGATTTAAAAATATTTAAAAAATTATTTAAATAAAAAATTAAATTTTTTTTAAAATATAATTTAGACTACATTCCAAACACATTGTTCAACAAAATACAAAAATATTTGTAATTATATTTTGCGTGTTCATCACTTTTGTGGTTTTGTGATATGATAGTAGTTATTTTTATGTAAGTGTCAATATTTCAATGTTAAATTAATTATTAATATTAAAAAAATTAAATGTTAGGTTATAGGTAAAATAAATAAATTAAAAGAACAATGAAAAATTTAATATATAAAAAAAGAATACCTTTTCTTTTTTACTATTCAAAAAGCATAGAAATTTTTTTTTTGCTCCATTAAGTTTTAAATTATATTTATTTAATCCTTGTTGTTTTAATTCTAAACTTCATTTTTATTCACGTTTTAGGTATAGTCATGGATATTAAGAGAAAGCCATTAGAAAAGGTTCAGAAGAGAGGAAGTGTTTGACCGGTGATATTTCAGCCACAAAAGAGCAATTTTTAGGTTAAAATTTGGGCTAAAAGGTCCCCAAACTTGGATTAGCCATTGGAGGTGCTCAAAACTTGAATTAGAAAATGACTCCTCGTCTGTCCAAGTGGACGTGTCATCCGTTATATTAAAAAAAACAAAACCATGTTAGGACAACATATTGTTTGTCAATTAAATAATTTTTTTTAAATTACAATCATAATAATTATCATAATATTAAATATATAATTAAAAAAAAAACCAGGTGTGTAAGCCTAGGTATGGGCAAGTTCTTCCGAGCCTAGGCTTTTTCCAAATAACTGAAAAAAATAAGATATTTTTTAAAAAAAATTTAATGAAATAACGTTTAAATAATTATTCAATTTTGAATAAGATTATAGCGTTAATGATATTTTAAATAATTATATATTACCTTATCATGCAGTAATTTTTGAAAAACTTTCTAACTAATATTTAGAATAGAATATCTATTTTATTATTTTTATTGTAAATGTTTTATGTAATTTCCCCATATTTATTATTCATGGATGAAAATATTCATTCGTGATTTGTTTTAAATTTTCCTTTATTATCATAATCTGTTTATATTTAAAAATAATGATCATAATAAAAAATGAATTTTCATACAAAAAATATATGAATAAGGAAATGGAGTTTTTTTCTTAAGATACTAAATTTTTTTCTCTTTAATTTAAGTCATTAGATTTTTTATGAATATCTTTTAAATTACATGAGGTTTTATTCAATAAACCATGTTTTTAATAAAAATAAATTTTATTGTAAAAAAAACATGAATGGAGAAAATACAATTATGAAATTTTAATCACTACCTTTCTTATGAATATTTATTTTAATTTTTATATAATTAAATAAAAGTAGATTTTAAGATGTGTCTAACGATAGTGCAATGATACCTTGCTAGTTTTCTTTATCTGCTCCAAACATATATCTTAATCAATATTTCAAAACTAAGATAAAATAATTTACTTGAAAATAAGTTCTTGATTATGTGTATTTGTTTTTTATAAAATATTTTATAAAACTAATTATTAATATAAAATATTTTATAATCAAATTTTAAATTTAATTTATTTGTTGATAAATATTTTCAAGTAATAAAAATCCATAAAATATTTTACAGATAATTTACTCGTAATCTTATTCAACAATTTCAACCACTACCACTGCACAACTAGCATCTTCTTTGTTATTATTATCATTATTATCACCACCACCATCATTTCATCACTCCACCACAATCATTAATACAAAAGTTTTTTTAAAAAATAAATATTTTTTTATTTTTATTTTTCTATTTTTTATTGTGATTTTTCCTTTTTTTTCTTCTATTTGAAGGGAATGTTCTTCCTAGTTTATTTCTTTTCTATTCAATATTGTTAAGATTTTCTAGTATTTATTTTTTATATATAAAAGGTTGTAATAACTTTTTGGTAAGTGGAGATATAAATAAATAAAATTAATTTTTTTTAGAGTTTTCCTATACCTATGGTATTTTTTTATCTTTGAAAGTTTTGACATATAACATATTCTTGTATCCTTCATTTTCATCCATATCAATTTGTATTAAAAAACAAATAATATTGGTGGTTATTTTTATTTGTTATATGCTACAAAACAACTATGACTAGAACAAAGCCTAATAATCATTTGTGATTATTTTGCTTTATTGTGTGTTACAGGATAACTATGGTTTGAACAGTGCCTAACAATTTTTAATGATTATTTTTTTTTATTGTGTACTATAAAACAACTAATGCTTGCTAGAATATAACATTCTTGTATATGAGGGGATGAAGAGGTTTCCTCTAATTTATAATCTCTACCAACACTAATTTATAATCATAAGACGTCATCGTCGTTATACTTTCCTATTATTTATAATATTACTTATCAAACATTGTAGAACATTTTGTATCTATAAATTATTTCTCATAAAACAAAACCCTCTATAAAATATTATGCATAAAAGTAAAAGATGACAAGATTTCTAGAAAAAACATAGGCTAATACATGTGCTCTACTTCATAGAAATCAACTTTTTTTTTTGCTCATCTTACACCACTATTCTCATCATGTTTTTTCAATCTTAAAAAAAACTATAATGACATTGGTAAGTTAAAATATTGATATATAATGATTGAAATACTTTTAAAATACTTAACTTATGACATATTGGATGAAATATTTTTTTAAAAAAAATATTAAAATGGCATCTTATTACATCGACTTTTGCCAACAATTATTAACCTATAAAACTCATGATCTAGGATGTAAAACCTTAACAAAACCATGAAACCCATAAAAAAAAATTAAAATGCCTAATTATAATGTACCAAATATCAAAGGTTAAAAAAATATTTAAATTTTAAAAAATTAACCCAAGTAAAACTATATCAGTGACTGGTGCAACGCTAGGGGCCAAGCCAAATTTCTCCAAACATAAAAAAGAATAAAGTTAAGGCTGTGCTAATATTTCTGAAAAAGATAAAGAAATTCAAGACTCAGATAATTGAATCGACTAGATTTAATAAGTTTGGTTAATCTAATAATATGTGAAACAAAGCAAACTCGAGTGAATAGTTTAAACTCATGTTAATTTTTTAAAATTATAATTCATAAAATCTTAGACATGAGCTCAATCAAGAAAATCAATTCTCAATCAATTTAATGTGAAGAAGGATTAAACCTGATAAAAAAAACATGAAGGAGGAAGTAATTACAAAACAAAAATCAATGTTATAAATTATCTCAAATAAAAAAAATAACAATCAAAAGAATAGAGATCAAAATTGAGATATGAAAAAAAATAAAAGAGAAAGAAATAATGGTTTCTAACATCGTAATCAATTGCATGTATTGTTTGAAGGCAGCAAAGTGCCTGACAAGTGCAATATGAGTCATCAATTGTTTGGTTTATTTTATTTTATTTATCAAATTACACATTAATAATTATGAAAAAAATATTTTTGAAATTATAGAAAAGCCCATGTAGTTAAGTGTTTGTTTGCTTTTAAGGGTATTCAAGTAATTTGATTGTGAAAAAATAAAAAAAGACCAAGGTGCCCCTAAAAACAATTCTAGAATGAAAAAAAGATGTCGCTTAAATACCATATTACCACAGACAGGCTACTTCTTTCATTTTTTATCAAGGGAAAAAAAATATAAATTCATTATTCTAATCTATAGTGAATCAATCATTTGCAACAACACTTTACCACAAGAAATAGGTTTTGTTAATACATGAAGTGAGTGCATGTATAAGTTATAACATTTTTTCAGCGTATTTTTCATATGATGTAAGATAATGAAAAAATGATGTAATAAAAAGAGATGATGTATTATATTTTTATTGTTGCTCGACTTTTATGTGTTTGATATTATGGTGCATGATGCTTTTTTCTTGAAAATATATTAAAATAATTTTTTATATATTTTTTTATTGTTGATATCAACACATAAAAACAATTAAAAAAATCAATTTTATACCTTTTTAAGTGAAATACACTTAAAAACAAAAGTTATCATACTTTCAAATACTACAATTTGTTGCTTGCTTTATGTTTTCTACCATACTCAAAGGCATAGTTAGAATTTTAAATGATGGAAATTTAGCTTGCACCAACATCAATAGAAAATAACTACTTTAGTAATATAAGTAGTCAATTGCCCCATCTTTCGACATTAAATAAAAAAAATCAACTTAAAAAACGAATCATTGCTAATGTATTTTATACTAGCAAGAAATTTCTTTATGAACTAAAACTTTTATGAGCCAGTTTTAAAGCCACCGGTAAAGATTAAAAATAGCTATTAATGATAGCAAAAGACCAAGTCGAGAAGTTAAGAGATTATGTATATTATAATATTTGATCTTGTATTGCGAGGAGCCTTTAAATCTTTTATTTAAGTACATGGAAATTATTTTTTTTAAGAAGAGAAACAATTAAAATTCTATTAAAACAAAATGATTTGCTTAAATAATTTAGTGATCTCAAGTTTAAGTATCACTTACACAACTATTACGAGAGCTTTTGCATAGACATTAGTGATATTTCTATATGGAATTTTCTTATGGGTCAGTTTAGTATAATGTTATATGACAAACACTTATATATTAGTTACAAATATCCCTTATACCATAGTTTATGAAAGTAACTGCTTTGTTTCATAAAGAAATGTACATAATATGCACTAGTTTTAACAACGCTAATTAATACCCAATCTTAAGAGGACACTGACCAGGAATATTTAGAAACAATGCTTTGATGCAATAAAAATTTTAGAATTATAACAAGTTTTATAATTTTCTTTGTAAAATATTTTTGTCACATGAACTTTGTTTTTATACTAGATTTTAAAATATAAATAAATATTAAAGATAAATAAAGTTTTTATTAATGACAAATATATTTTATATTAATAAAATTAGTGTAATATATAACCAACAAATAAGCCACAGTCCATATTCACTAATAATTTTTTAATAATATTTCACCTTGATACCTAATTGGTATTTTTTTGTTTGAGAAAATTTATTTTTTCTAATATATGAAGTAAAGTCAGTAGCCAGTACTAGACGTTTTATTTTTCCATTCTCTCAACTAAAGAAAATCACGCGTTCAAGAAAAAAAAGAAGTACAAAATTGTTTTTACAGCATTGGGATTTTTCTATTTTACTTGAAACTAAAACCTTTGAAGTTTAGATATGTAATGCAACTATAGACATACAGGAGGGGATAAGTATCCAAAAAAAGCAAAAACAAAAAAAAAACAAAAAAGATCACTTTTAATAAATACTTGTTCAAACAAAGCTACAAATGATGAAAGAAAAACAAGTATGGTTACATGAAAAGCTTTTAATATGTAAACGAGGAACAACTTGTAATGAATAGAAGTACCCCTGCTTTAAATCAATATGATTTTTTAAAAGAAATGGGAATTAACAAATAAAGGCATGCAGGATAAGGTAAGAGAAAAAAAAAAATCAAAATCTTTCATTGGCCATGACATATCAACTATTAATTGAACTTGTTAATGGATTGGGCTATTAAATTTAAAACAATGAGACTTTCAAAACATTATCTTATAGTAACTTTTTTTCACAAAAAAAAAAAAGAAGTCCCATAAGTTGATCAAAGTTGCTCGTTTATAAAGAGAAAATTCTAAAATTTTCACTTTAATCCCTAAAAGTTGCAATTACTTCAAATTAGGCATTAAACCTTGATACTATCATTTAATTATAGCATAATTAGGTCTATTGTCTAGTTTTACAACAACAATTATAATTCTTAATAGGAAAATAATTGCTGAAGTGGCCTTCCTTTTAGTTTTTTTATTTGTCTAATATAATTAATTGTAACTTTAAAGAATCCTCTCAGAGTATAGAAACTCTTCCTGCCTTCCTTTAACCTTTGTTATAAGATTAAGAAACTCCTAAAATAAGTTGTCATATCCTTATAGAAAAATAATCCTTACTAAATAGAAAGTTCGTATATCAAAAGGAAGTAAACAACAAATTCATATAGCTTGTTCTGACCTATATTGTAAGGCCTTTCTAAACTCTGATTGACCTGAAATTATACCTCAACATAGATAAATATTCTAAAAAAGTCTGGGTAAATATTTAGCCCGATCTAACAATCAAATTAAGAATTATAATTATTGCTGTAAAATTGAACAGTAGACACAATTATGCTAAAATCTAAATTTTCTTGTTCAATCATTTCTTGCATACTATCATAACTCCTTTATGCCATTAAATAAGTTAAGGTATCTAAGATCTCATCCTACCGAGTTAGTTAATTGTAATCCCTTTGAAAATATAAAAACTATAACATCTTTTAGAGATACTAGTGAGCATTGTGTTTTTTGTTTCTCATATAAAACCAAAATCATTCCTAGAAGCTGAAAAGGATGTAAATTGGATTTTAGCCATGCAAGATGAGCTAAGTCAATAAGGAAGGAATGATGTGTTGGAACTACTCCTTAGACCTAACAATCAACCCATTATAGAAACAAAATGGGGATTTCAGGAACAAAATTGATAAGTATGGGACCATAGTTATAAATAAAGCCAAACAAGTTACCCAAAGGTTATAATCAAGAAAAAGATATTGATTATGAATAAATCTTTACACTCGCGACTGGACTAGAATCAATAATAATGCTTTTAGCTTTTGCATGTCATGCTAATCTTATACGTTTTCAAATGAATGTTAAAAGTGCATTTTAAATGGTTTTATCATAGAAGAGGTGTGTAGTGAGCAAGTTTAAGGTTTGAAAAGTTTTATTTTCTAGATTAAGTTTTCAAACTAATAAAAGTTTTATATGATTTAAAAAAGCACTAAAAGCTTGGTATGATCTATTAAAGTCTTTTCTTATTGAAAATAATTTCAACTTTGGCAAAATTAACACCACTCTTTTCAAAAAAAAAAAAAGAAGAAGAAAAGGTAATGATATCTTAATTGTGCAAATATATGTTGATGATATTATATCCATAATAACTATTCTCTTTGTAAGGAGTGTTCAAAATGAGTATGAATGCAAATCAAGCAAACAAGAGACAACATATTTATCAATCAAAACAAATACAACAAAGATCTACTAAAGAGATTTGAGATGGAACATGTCAAAAAACCGACACACCCATGAGAACATTAACTAAGCTTAATATGGATGGAAATTGTAAGAATATAGACATCATAAAATATTAAGTTATGATTAATTCACTGTTATATTTAATTGTAAATAGACTCGATATTATGTTTAGTATTTACATGTATGAATGTTTTAAAGCATGTCCTAAAAAGTCTCATATAAGTGTTGTAAAACAAATTTTTCAATATTTACATAGTACAATTAATTTAAGGTTGTGGTATTTAGAAAAAAATAAGTTGAGTTTGATTAGTTATTCATATATTAATTTTGCTAGGTGTAAAGTTGATAGAAAAAATATTAGTAGAACATGTCACTTTTTAAGATCATCACCATTATCTTAGGCTAGTACGAAACAAAGCTTAGTAGCCCTATCTACAACTAAGGCAAAATATATAACAACTGCTAGTACGAAACAAAGCTTAGTAGCCCTATCTACAACTAAGGCAAAATATATAACAACTGATCATTATTTTGCATCAAATTTATAGATGAAACAAAACTCATAAGATTTTGGTTTTAATTTTAATCATATATTTATTAAGCGTGATAATACAAGTGTAATAAGTCTATCTAAAAATCCTATACAACACTCACGTACAAAACATATTGAAATGAGACATTACTTTCTAAAAGATTACATGATGAAAAGTGATATTATACTTGAGTTTGTAAAAACATAAAATCTATTGATAAATATTTTTAAAAAGCATGTAGGTAAGGATCACTTTTGTGAAATAAGGAGGAATTTAGGCTTTATTCATGCTAATGACATTTGAGATTTTCTCTTTGTGTGTATATATTATTGAAAATAAGTTAAACATGTTTCAATGATGAAATATATACCCTTTTTAGCTTGAAAAATTTGTCCCGCTATAAAATTCTCTGATAATGTAGATCTTTGATAAATTGATCGACCATTTTGTTATACTAATTCAATCAGTTGAAATAGTGGAATAAAGTATTTACTACCATGTAAACAATAACATTTTAAGGTTTCAGTGAAATAAAGAAATAATGAAATAAAGTATTTGCTACTATGTGAAAAATAACATTTTGATGTTTCAGTTAGGTTTAGTTTGAGACAAAAAGTTGGATAAAATGTTGTTTTTTGGTCTAATAAAACATCTCAAATTATCAAAACTAAAAATTTATGTTTTTTATATAAATTGGTTGAGAGAAAACACATATAGCTTGTTTACTACCTAGATTTTAGATTTTGACCCTCGATTTTCTTGTGTTTTGGACTTAATTTTTACATGGAAAGGGTATTTTTTAGGAGCATAAGAAAGACCAAAAGAGAAAATTAGAATATTTCAAAGTTGAGGTTAAATCAGCCGGTCCATTTAACTAAATCAATGTTATAAATATTTTTGTCATTTTTCAGCATAGACATAATCTTTAAATTAAAGAACCCTAATTCTAAACTGAAATCTACTCTTGAATCACTTAAATTTCACCAAATCAAGCTCAATTAAAGTTAATTTCTTAGAGATTCAAGCTAGATGATACCTAAGAAACGTACGAGAGATGTGGAATCAATGAAAAAAATGAATAAATAATCTTAATTTTCATCAAAGTGATAATGTAGAGAAGTTTATGAATTTATTTTCAAATCGATCTCTTATAGTTGAAAAAGGTTTAACATGTATGTTAAGTAATTTTAAGATAGATACAATATTTGATTTTATGGGTTGGCATAATTTATTCAAGATGACTTTTTGAAGCCCTGATTAATTTTTTATAGCAAGATGAAAAATCCTAACCACCTCCATAAAACTCTTTTCTTTAATACAAGTCCATTAAAATAAAAATTGATCTTTTTATGGTTGAAATGTATGTGAATGATCTTTTTTTGTCCAAATGCTTTTTAATAATTTTCTCCATTCTCTCTCAACATTTAAGATTAATAAATAAATAAATTTTAGAACCAAAACATAAAATATTAAAACTGTAAGAACCAAATAAACACATCAACTAAGACTTTAAGGAAAAAATTGAAGTTTCCCACACTTTCTAAAAAGTGAGCTCTACTGTTTATTTATTTATTTTAATCCTTCTTATATTAATATTTTTTAATTATAGTTTAAAATTTTATTTTATAAAATTGACATGTTGGATTTTTCACTTTGTATTTGTAAAAGCATGGAAAAAAAACCACACTACTAATATAACCTATAACCTGGAACAAAAAAATTACAAAGAAATTAAGTTGAGTTGAATGACAAAAAACAAAAGCATAAAAAAAAGAAGCAATGTTCATATGAATATTACAATGAATAATAAAATAATCCAAACTTTTTTTATAGTAATTAGGAATAGAAATAAGTAAAGGAGTAGGAAATTAGTGATTAAGATTGAGTTATAAAACTTTTAAACCTAGTTTTTTATAAAAAGCTCAGCATAACGAGTGTTCAAATAAGATCAACAATTATGATAGGGCTACTTAACTACTATTTTTTTGTTTAAGCTTAAATTTTAGGTATATTTATTTGCAGAAAAGTAATTTTTTTTAAAAAATAGTTTCATTGGAAAGTGAATTTTGAGAAAGTAGATTATTTTCTGATGTTTAGTAGTCATGAAAAATAAATTGAAATATATTTTTCAGTGTTTGGTTATGTTATAGAAAATAACTTATTAATGTTTTATTTTTTTCAATTTTATTAAAATAATTAGGAACAAATCTTACAAATTAAAAAGTTGAATGAGAATGGAATTGAAAGAAATATAATTTTATAAATTATCTCAAATAAAATAAATAACAATAAAAATAATAAATATCAAATCTAATAAATCAAAAAATTAAAAGATGATGAAATTAAAATAATTATAATTATAATTTTATAAATTATTTTAAATTAAATAAGTAATAATAAAAAGAATGATGACCATAGATAAAAAAATTCAATTAAAAAACTAATAAGAGAAAAATAAATAACAATCATAGAAATAAGGATCAAAGTTAATATAAAAATTAAATTAAATTAAATTTTAAAGAATAAAATTGAAAAAAAAATCTAACAAAATATATAGCAATCAAAAGTTTGAGGACCAAATTTAACATAATTAACAAATAATATGATAGTTTTAATTTTTTCACAACTTCTGAAAAGTATTTTCCATCCAAAATAAAAGGAAGACACTTTCCTGAAAATCAAGTCAAATTTTTCTTCGATGTGAACATATTTTCTATTGATTAATTTTTCTAATAACAAATAAACATAGTAAAATTTGAAAAATAGTTTCTTGAAAACCACTTTTCAAGACATAAAGACACCCTTAACTCATTTAATATCAAAGATATTTGTGTTAAATTTAACTATTTCATCAAAAAATTAAGGATTTTTACATGAAAAAATTGCATTACTTCAAATGATTTTAATTAGACCTTAATTTTGTATACTTGACTTAAACCCTAGGTGTTAATTAATTTTGATATATAAAAAAATAAAAAATATATAAAAAATGATAAAGAAATAAGAGGCAATTTATGGCTAAAAGATGGTTTTGATTAGCGATGAAAGTGGAAGGTTGATGGCTGGATCAGGTTGGAGAAGTTGTGAAAGTTCAATTCGGTCCCTATTTTCTAGAACTTTCAATCTAATTTAATTCTTATAATTCTTAATGTATTTTTATATTAAACTCTCGTTATCCTACTTTGATTTAGCTCTTTATTGGTGTATTCTTATAATCCTTAATGTATTTTTATATTAAACTCTTGCTATCCTATTTTAGTTTAGCTCTTTATTGATGATGATGAAAAAACATTCTTAAATATAAATGTAAAATATTATTTTGCTCACTTACTGAGCCTGTTTTTTTTCCATTTATTTTTACCATAAAACAAGAATACACATGCAATGTTCTAACTTTCACATTAACCACTCTTTAAATGAGAAAAAGAGTTAAATTTCAGGTTCGAGTCCTTGGTTGTTCATATGATTGTCACTGGAGGCTTACATGGTCGTTAATTTCAGGACCCGTGGGATTAGTCGTGGTGCGCGCAAGCTGATCCGAACACCCACATTAATCTAAAAAAAGAAAAAGAATTAAATTGTACTAAATAATATTCAGTTAATTATAACATAATCCTTTAAGTTTAATAAAAATAATTTATTAGTCCTTCTAGTCTTAAAAACTACATGTTTAATTCCTGTATTCTTAAATTCATGTGTAACTTAATTTTTTTTTTCCATGTCATATTCTTTTTTTAGTTCATCTTGATTTCCTATTATAAAAATGATAAAAAAGTAGATAATATGGAAAAATATGGAGAAAAAATCATAAAAAAATATACTAGTAACAAAGCATAATCAATGCTGATAAAAAAATTTATTTAATTATTTTTATAATATAAAGATTAATTAGTTTATTTTAATAAACTATGAAAAACTTATTAACTTTGTAAATCTGTCTACACTTGTATCCTATAAATAAATATCGTGTCATGGGACTTAAGTACGACTGAGAGGAAATGAAAGAGAGGGCACGAAACCCGAAAACCGCAGATACAGAGGTGTAAAGGCTGCGAATATAAGACAAGAGAGTGAGATAGAGAGAGCACTGTTCACCAAAATTTTTTGAAGTTTGAGCTTTAAAACCAGAACCTGAAGTCACAGTGAATCAAAGAAACAAAGGTAAAGGAGGGAGACGCATTAAAAAACACAGTTTTGAGATTGTTTGAGTGAGTGAGAGAGAAAATCGCTTGTAGATTTTTGTGTGTGAAGATAACATGAGTAAATGGTCGGGGTTTTCTCTGACTCCACACTTGAGAATTGATGAAGGGTTTGGTAGAGAAGACCAAGCTCCTGGTTTCGCTGTCATGCCTTTGCGTTCTGATGGATCTCTTTGTGTTTTTGATCCATTTAGACGTCCATCTAATGGCGCTTCAGGTACTGCATGCTCCCTTTTTCTTTCTTTCTCAGTGCATGTGTTATTTTCTTAAATGAAAACTTATATTTCATCTTATTTGATGGTAATTGGTAGATTGGAGATATGAAAACACTATGGATGGAGGTAGTACAAGTGAGGATGGTCCAAAGCTTGAGGATTTCTTGGGGTGTTACTCAAACTCACCTTCTAATGAGACCAAAGCTTATTGTCAGCAAGAAGATCACCAGAGTCGTCAAAACCATGCTAATAGAATCAATGTTGATCTAGCACCAAGCTTCAACACCAACGGAGATGTAAAAACTGGGGAGAATAGTTTCACAAGCCGTTCTTCTTTAATCCGAAGTTACCATTTCAATGACAATCCACAAACCTCAATCCCTAGTCACTGTCTTCAGCACTGTGATTTAAGCCTAAGCCATAGCCATAGCCATGAAAGTGGCATGAACCATGTGCCTTTTGAGAGTGCTAGTTCAGTTTCTGGGTTCAAGTCTTGGCTGAGGCAGACGGCGCCATTTTCTTCTAGTGGGAATTCTCCAATTGAAGCAAACAATAGCAATTTTCTATCATTATTGCTCACAACGAGTCCTAGTTCTCTGAATGGATTGGCTACTATATCTCCATTGCAAGTGGTTGATAACCGTAAAAGGCCAGTTGTAAAATCACTTGCTAAAGAACCAGTTTCTCATAAATCTATTGACACATTTGGACAAAGAACTTCACAATATAGAGGTGTAACAAGGTACTATCTTCCTTTTCTTCTCTTCTTCAAGTCGTGGCAATACCTTCCTTTCAACTTCGCTTCAACATATACATGTGTGGGTGCAATTATATGTTATATATGTTCTATGATTGTTAGGCATAGATGGACTGGGAGATATGAGGCCCATTTATGGGACAATAGTTGCAGGAAAGAAGGACAAACGAGGAAAGGAAGGCAAGGTGTGAGAGAAAATAAACTTTTAATATTTTCTGTATTTCTCTCTAGTATACATACATATGCCGTCTTCCTTCTTTTTCTTCAAAAGAATATGCTAACGGTTGCTTTTCTTTTTCATATACTTTTTGGGTATATTCACCTTTCAATGTCACTCAAATCTTATGCAGTTTACCTTGGTAGGTGTAATTCTTTATTATGTCAAATATTATTTGTATGCTATATTCTTTAATTATACCCAAGAATTGGATTTATTAATTACTGATTAACATATTTTTGGTGGTCTTAAATTCGTTGGATATTGTTCATGTTCTTCTCTTTCATTATCAGGTGGGTATGATAAGGAAGAAAAGGCAGCAAGGGCTTATGATTTAGCTTCCTTGAAGTATTGGGGTCCAACAACGCATATTAATTTTCCTGTAAGTCTGCTGTTAGTCATCCTAAGTTGGTGTGTGCAAAAAAGATCAGCCATTTGTTCTGTAGTGTCTGTATCTGTAATATCTTAACTTTTTTTTCAAACAAACAAAAAAAAATGTTAGTTGAACACTTATGAGAAAGAGCTTGAAGAGATGAAGCACATGACCAGGCAAGAATTTGTAGCCAGTTTGAGAAGGTATTTGCCATTTTACAGTCCTTAATTAAAGAAAAAGAGAAGGAGAGGAGAGGGGAGAAAAAATGATTGCTTTATTCAAATTTTGACAGGAAAAGTAGTGGGTTTTCAAGAGGAGCTTCTGTGTACAGAGGAGTGACAAGGTAATGGCAGAAAGCGAATTCAATGATAAAGTTTTTTTCTTTTTTTTCCCCATTATTTACTGCAATTGCAGGCTTTTTTTCAATCATCGTAGGCAATAATAGGCAAACATTGTTAACCATTTGCATATAATATCAAGTGCGCATTTTTAGTAAATAATACTAAACATGATTCTTCCACCGTATCTTTCCCTCCTTTCGCTAAGTTGCTTTCCTTTATCCTGGCAGGCATCATCAACATGGAAGATGGCAAGCTAGAATAGGAAGGGTTGCTGGAAACAAGGATTTGTACCTTGGAACATTTAGTAAGCAAACCTTCGTCACTTTCTCTCTCTCTCTCGTCCTTTTTCCCTTTATTTTCCTTCTATTAAAGCATTTGATGTGGTATCCATTCTTATGGCATTACATCCTACTCTTTGCACATAACCAAGTGTGGAGGATTTTAACTTAAGCTCATGGCGTTTTAACGTAAATGTATGTCTTGGCCACAAAATACAAGTCAGCCTTGATCAACTTTCAACCATTTCATGCACAATAACTATTTTATAGCTTGAGAAACTCAACTCAAATAGTCTAATCGCTCGTTACGATATAGGTACACAAGAAGAAGCTGCCGAGGCCTATGACATTGCTGCAATTAAATTTAGGGGTGCCAGTGCTGTTACAAATTTTGGTATAGGAAGGTATGATGTGAAGAGAATTTGCTCAAGCTCCGAACTCATTGCTAGTGACCAAGCTAAGCGTTCATCAAAAGATTCGGCTCCGGTGGCCCTCGAGGATTACAATTCTTGTGCTTCATCAACATCTTCTCAGCCCCACCTTGCCATAGCAAGCAGTGAAGCCTCCCATGAATTGACTGACGTGATGTGGAGTGAAAATACAGGGGAACATCAACAGCAACAAAGTGCTAACAACAATAACAATGGTGTAACTTTGGTGGCTTCAAGTAGCAGGAATCCCTCCAATGCTGCTAGTCCAAAATGTTCAGTTGGCTTAGCTAGTGATTTTGGCCTTGGCAGCGAAAGCTATTCTCAGGGCTACTTTCCATTGCAGGGTGGAAAGCATCAAGTCCCTATGTTTGCATTGTGGAATGATTGAAAAATAGTAAATGAAGATGAGCAAGATTTGAGAACTCTATATCAAATATATAGTAATTATCATTATAAAATGATTTAGAACTCAAGAGGGCTCGATCATTTCCTTTCTGACAGAGACAGGAAAAACAAATCTGGTGAAAGGCACTTAAGTTTCTAATGATAAAGCAAGAGAGATGAACCCGGACAAATTGAAGTACAGAAAAGACACGACCAACTTTGAAGCACTTGTTACTCTTTCAACTATCCAATCTAAAGTTTCAAACAAACAACACAGTAAACTTGGTTTCTGCCCCCTTCCTGTAAAACTGAAGGCCGCACCAATTGCTTTGCATGTATTTACTGGCACCGCCTGAGACATGGCACAAGAAGGCGGCCCTGTATGCAATGTCTCTAGCTGCCGAAGCCATTAGGGACCACAAAATCTCCGCTGCGATGCCTGCCACAAACACAAGGAACAAAACGACCACCTTGTTTGGTCTTATTGCAATAGACCAATACATAAGACATGTATTATTAATATTTTTATTTTTATATATGTGGGGTATCCTGGTCAGCTTGTGTGCACCTTGACTAATCTTCACGATCCACTGAATACTCTGCAAACTCAATAGTCATGTAAAGTACCGTGGGAGTGACAGACATGCACGCGAGGGCCCGAACCCAGGTGCAGCACTAGAATACATGTATTATTAATATTATTATTATGTGATGCGGACTTTTTGGCTATGGTTAAAATACCGGCTAATTTTGCTATAGAGCGCTAGCTCTTGCCGTACGTATGCATTATGGGCACCATAAGGCACAAAGTCAAAGAACTTTGGGGATGCAGAGAAGCTGTAATCTTCCTCCACTGGCAGGTTTGTTTGGAGAGTCATTTAGATCATAGCAATATCAAATCTGACCAAGCGAGAGCGAGGCTTTGTGAGTCCATTTTGTGGAGGTCAAGTCAGTAAAAAAAAAACTATTTCTTTTTACCAAAATAATGTTATTTTAAGTTTATTTGAAATGAAAATGATAGACTCGGGGAAACTCTCAATTCAAGACCCGGATCTCAATCGGATAATTGGGTTTTAGAATTATAAATTATTATAGGTGTTAGAATCTCATTCAAATATTTCCTGAATATGTAAATTTGTAATGCTAATGATTATTTTTTTTAATTTAAATTGATTATTTGTGATAACCAAACTAGGTAGAAAAAACGTGCAACTCTTTGGGTTTTTCGATCCAATGCCCCTACTACCATGAAACTAGATACAAATAAATGTTATTGGATGAAATATATATATATATATATATAT
>NW_011499911.1:274956-281725 GCF_000495115.2 Populus euphratica
TATATATATATATATATATATATATATATATATATATTGACAAAAAATTTTGGATCTTTCATTTAATTAATTTTTATTAAGATCTTGTTTATTTTTATATTTTAAAAGAATTTTTTTAAAAATCAAAATTTTATTTATTTTTATTTTAAATTAATTTTTTTGATATTTTTAAATATTTTAATGTGTTAATGTTAAAAATCATTCAAGTAGTTAATATATTTTAAAATAAAAAATATTTTAAAAAATAACCATCTTACTAGATATAATATATAAGAAAGAAAAACAAATAAAGGATATATCATTTATATTTGTATAAATATCTGTTTGACATTTTAAAATAAAAATTATATAATTATTAATTTTAAAACTTGTAAAATTACTCAAAATAGATTTTATATATATATATATATATATATATATATAGACACACTAAAAAATGAAAATTGAAGGGAGGGAGAGATACAGAGAATCTAAGCCTACCAGTTGAAAAGGTGCCTTAAATTGCGTGCCCTTAGCCTTATTGCTGTTATTCTTGGATCTTCTTATGCAGTGCCAGGACCACTCCTCTTCAAGGCGCGAAGCATCCAAATTAATATTTTCCTATACAAGTTTTTTTTTTTATGTAAATACTTTACACATAAAGTATTTTATATAAAAGATGAGACAAATTTTGACAATTTTCTTATTAATAATATTGTAAAAAATTAATCATAGCTGGTTATTAGAGACGGCGATAAGGTAGGGACATACTTTTTTAATGAATAATCAAGTTATATAATAAAAATAGATTCAAACTTAAAAATATTCCTGCATTATATTGAGTTTTTTAATTAGAAAATTATTTTTAAAAAATTGAAAAATTAATATTGAAAAACCATATTTTTTAAAAAAACAACAATTTAATAAAACCCACACTTTCCACTTGAGAAGTGACATAAACTCTTGAAAAAAAAAACAAATAAAAGAAAAGAAAAAATAACAGCAATATATACTAGAAACACACCAAAACAACAACAACATCTATTATAGTGATTAGTTATATAATTTGTGTTATGTTGCATATTGTAATTTGTTTTTTCAAAAAAAATCAGATTTACAAACTATCTTGATATGTTTTTTACATAAAAAAGTAAAGTGTAAAATGAAAAACCTATACAAATATTTAATTAAAAAATGGATAACTATCAAAGTAAATAAATGAAAAAAATCATTAATAATAACCAAAAGACAATTTGAAAAAATTGAGAGATGAATTTAGATCAATATATTCAATTACACAAACTGAGATATTTATTAGATTGCTTTTATTGAACTTGTTTATTTATATTAATTAAAGATAATAAAAATAGAAATACAAATAAAATTGATTAAATATTTTGCAAGACCAAATATATAAGAAATATTATTATAAAATGAGTATTTTTTATTTTGAAAAATAAATTTCATTTGTATAAAATAAAAAAAAAATTATAGGAGAATTAGAAATATCTTAAAAAATCAAACATAAACAAAAAAAAAATAAAAAAATTATCCAAAAAAGACATACAAAATATGAGATTTAAGTCACTAGACTAGGATAAACCTATATAAAAAAAATCAAAGATAATCACAAAACCAATATTAAAAAAAAAACTTATTACAAAATGATAAGATCATAAAAGAAAATGAGCAAATAAAAAGATGTTGAACGACATTACCTTTTCAAACTCACGACACGAATCATTAGATCAGAAGTGTTAAAAAATAAAAATAAAAAAGAAGCCAAATCCCCAATAAATCAAATATTAAAATGTAAAATTAGAAAAAAATCAATTGCACATAAGAATCTAAGAAAAAAAATTAATTAAAATAATGAGGGTGAAAATAAAATAAAAAGTTAGAGCAGAAACAAAAGTTTTTAATTGGAAGATTAAATTGAATTGAAAAATAACCTTAATAAAAGAAAAAACAAATCCAACAAATGAGGGTCAAATTGAAGAAATAAAACATCATAAATTTTGATTTAATGATGAAATTTAAAGGCAATAAAAACTTTAACGAAAGGGCCAAGGAAATACATTAAAAATAAAAATAACAAGGACTGAAATGAAAAAAAACATATGAAAAATTTTAATTGAAGGACTAAAATTGAAATCAAACAAAACTTTTATAAAAGGAATAAGAACAAAATCAAAAATCAAAAAGATAAGGATTGACATTAAAAAGGCAAAAACAAAGAGATTTGATTGAAGGATGAAATTGAAAGCTAATAAAAATTTAATAAAAGAGTCAGAGAAATAAATTAAAAATAAATTGAATAAGGACGAAAATAAAAAAAAACATATGAGAAATTTTAATTGAAGGACTAAATTAAAAAAAATAAGAAAAACTTTTACAAAAGGAATAAAAATAAAATAAAAAATTAAAAGAATAAGGAATAAAATTGCAAAAGCAAAAACAAAGAACTTTGATGAAATGATGAAATTAAAAACCAATAAAACTTTAACAACAGGGCCAAAAAAATAAATTAAAAATCAAATAAATAAGGACCGAAATGACAAAAAAAACATATGAGAAATTATAATTGAAGTACTAAATTGAAAAAAAAATTATAAAAAGAATAAGAATAAAATAAGAAATCAAGAGAATGAGGACTGAAATTAAAAAATAAAAAATAAAAAGGACAATCATGCACTTTATCTAGAAGGAGAGAGAGAAAAAAATGACCACTGACAACAATCCAACAACCATATCTCGTCATATGTCATATCATAAAGAATAGAATACAATGGTGCTTTTAAAGACACAACAGAGTGTCATGTTTAGACATTAGGTGACGTTGCACACACCTCTCAAATGATATGGACGCCACCCAAATGATAATTATTAATTTACCAAAAATATATAAAGAGTAAATGCCTCACTATAGTACTAGATATAGTTTATTGTGGATGACTACAATGAAATTATCCTTTTGTCATTACGTGGAGAAAAAGAAAAGAAGGAAACCTTGAGAGTTGGGGATGCTTTGGTCTTTTTCACTAGCTTATTGGTCATTATAAGATTTTTGAAAGGGTATATTAGTCTTTTTCAAACTTTTTGTACAATAAAAATACAATCTTACCATCAACATCAACAAATTTTAAAACTTTAGTCTTTTCTTTAATATTTGTTAATTCATCACTCTATTTCATTTTAATTATTATATTATATGCCCTTTCACACTTTTCTTCTTGCACTCAAAGAAATTTTATTTAAATTAAATTAATTATTTGCCTTCATTAAATTGTTCATAGTGCTTTTTTTTTAAATTAGCCCTTATCGGACCAATTATAGGCCAATTTATCACGGAAGGTTGAGATTGAAAAATGAGGGACCAAAGTGAAAAACACAAAAAGAATGAGTAGCTTTAACAAAGTTTGAATAAAATATTTATTTTGATACTCAGTCTTTCCAAATTATAAATATTAGGTTTATTTGGTTTCCAAAATTTAAAGGAAAAATGAATTTTAATCCCAAACTATATTTTTCTTGTTTTTTGGTTTATGATTTGAAAGAGATGAAGGAAAGTCACTGGAATCTAACACTAGAGAGAGAGAAAAAAAAGATGGCACCGATTCCAACCATAAAAATAGTTGATATTGGTGTCATATTGTTCCATATGATTAGGAGGTTCGCATTAGATTTTTTTTTTATATACCTTGAAATTGCCTAAACAAACATATCTGAGTTAAAATAAATTTTTGGTTGTTGGTTGATTGCAGGTTTTGAGACTGGTGCTTTACACCATGACTGTATTTATTAAGTTGCTTGTGATGTTTTTTAACTGTTTTGGGTCAAAAATAGATTGAAAATAGATTCCTCGATCCAAAAAAGTTCTGACCTAATTTTCTGCCACTATATTAACAAGAAAGTGGACAATATCAGATGACACATCATCTAACTTATTTAAAAAAAAAACTAACTAGGGTGAACCACATGCTAAAATAAAAAAAAAAAAAAATTAAAAACCCAAGTGTGCAAATATATCTTTGCAGGCTCGCACACGAGCCTTTACTAAATCAGTTAGGCCTAGCAGTGCTTGCTTCCTTTTCTTTTAAATATATTTTTTAATTAATATATGTATTTTTTAAAATAATTTTTTAATTATTATTTAAATTATTATCTTTTTTCAAAAAAATTAGAGTGGACCACATGCTAAAATCCAATTGATTTTTTTTGTTTAGCCACTTTTCAATAATGTTTATTTTTTTAGTTATTTTTTATGCTTTTATTTTTTAAAGGGATTTTGGAATTCATATATATAACCTTTTTATTTTTATTTTTTAAAAAATTATATAAAAAACATAACAAAAAAATCCACATTTTTATTTTTAAAAGAAAAAGGCTTGTCCTCATGAAGAACAAGTAAAATAGCTAGTGAATAATAAGTAAGGCCTGCGGTGTGTAGTGTTGCTTATCTATTTGATAGAAAACCTCCTTGAATTATAACAAATTCTACCTCAATAAAATAAATAGAAAAAAAAAAAAGAAAGGAAAGAAGTAGACGATTGGATTCCAAAATTTTGGTAAGGATAATTTTCAACAATTGAACAGACAGATAAAGCTAAGAAAGTGAGAATCAAAGACAGAAATGAAATGAAAGAACACTATCTTTGCTGAGGTTGTGTTTGAGGCAAAGCTATTTCAAGTATTCCATGCCCATTTCATTCCCACATTATCCTACTGCCAGTGTGATCATCTCTCTTGACATTTTTTCTCCATTTGCATTTTTTTTTTCTAAAGAAAACTAGGGTTTTGAGGGATCGACGGATAAAATGGTGAAACTAGGGTTTTGCCTCAGGCAGGATGAAGGTAAAGAGGAGAAAGAGGAAGGAGGAGAAAAATGGAAAAATAAAGAAAATGAATAAGAAAGAAAAAAGGAAAAACATTTTACAGTATTATCATTGTAATGTATCTTGAATTTTTAATCTAAACATGTAAAAAGTCATAAATATATTTTAAAAAACATAATAAATTAAAATGAATTTGAAATAGAATTAAAGTTATTAAAATAAAATATTAATTAATTAATTTATCAAAATTCCAATATCTATCAAAATACAAACAAATAGTACTAGGACTCAACTAAAAAGAAAAGGAGATCCTCATAAATAATTATAAAATCAACACAAGAATTCTTAAACTAAATAGAAAAAATAAAATTATTGAGCATAATATTTAATTTTTTTAAATTAAATAAAAAATAAAAAATAATAAAGAAAATATTTAATTTTCTAACTAATTCTAGTCCATCATATATAGAATATGATTCCAAAATCCAATTCACCTCAATTGCAAGATTTGATGTCATTATTATTTCCATAGACTTTTTAACTAGAAAAAGCTTACCTTCGTTGAGCGCCTTGTTTGATTCAAGAAGGAATATAAAATATGCACAAAATTAATATCTTATTGTGATCTTGGTGATTTAGGTGATGATGATACCAACGAGATGTGCCTAAGAAAAATTAATGATGATAGTTGGTGGATGATAAAGTTAATGATAATGATTACAAATAAGAGATTGGAGCTTAAATTATTCATATAATGATTATTTTGTTATTTATAGGGAAAATTGATGAATTTGGAATGTTGTTGATTGTGTTATGGATAGGATAAGGGTTCTTAAGGTAAATTTAGGATTTTTATTTGAATTAGATATAGATTATGTTAATTAGCTATAAAATACATTAATTAAGTTGATAATTTCATTATTTATGGAGAAAATTGATGAATTTGAGTTGTTGATTATGTTATGGTTTAGGGTTTTATTAGATAAACTTTTGTTGAAATTATATATCTTGATTAATTTGTGATATTGATAAATAAAGCTTGAGTGTTTTTTATATATTGTTTGGTAAAATATCTCTTAATATTGGAATACTATGCTTTTATGATAGTATTATTATCGATACTAATAATGATATCACTTAGAATGGAGAAAGTAATGGGTTTCTAACAATTATATCACTTACCAAGCTATCTAGATTGATATATGATCTAATTGGATGGGATTTAAAAAAAAATAAAGTTGATATTACTTGGATTGTGCAAATTAGGTTGTGTCTAATTTGTTATATTAATGTAATTATTTCTAGTTATAACAATATGAATTCAATGTTTGAATTGACAATGAAAATGAATTGTAACTTTTAAAGCTCAACTTGAATAGTAGATCTAATGAGAAAAAATTTCTAGTATAGACTTCACTCAGGTGTCAAGTTACACTCTAAGGACCATACAAACATAACAAGCAACTAGTCTTTCTAGTCTAGGTGGTGATACAATGAACATAATATCAATATAAGAAATTATAGATGTGGAAGCTCAGTTGGGTGTGATATCTTCTCCATGTTATTATGAAGAATCCAAAATAAGTGATAACAAAGATGATTATTGACACGACTAAAAGATTGATGTCTTCTCCCAAGTGCAGGAGTGTCGAAGTAAAAAATAACCCGGCAAGACCGGGGTCGAACCACAAGGAGGTTAAGTGTATAAATTATAGATGACAACAACAACAACAACAACAACAACAACAACAACAACAACAACAACAACAACAACAACAACAACAACAACAACAACAACAACAACAACAACAACAACAACAACAACAACAACAACAACAACAACAACAACAATAATAATAATAATAACAATAATAATAATAATAATAACAATAATAATAATAATAATAACAATAATAATAATAATAATAACAATAATAATAATAATAATAATAATA
>NW_011499911.1:282554-336750 GCF_000495115.2 Populus euphratica
TTCAAGTGCAAAATGATGATATAAAACCATGATAAAAATGCACTTTTAAGTACTAATCAATTATCATGTTGATAAAGTTGAGAAAGAGGAGGAGGATGAGTTAGTTCAGTCAATAAATCAATTAATAAGACCTTTCATTCCTAAATTTGAGGATATGGTGAGTATGCCCAAGCCGTATATAATGACTAGACTTTGAGTATTAGGAATTCAATCTTATTGGGTGATGAATTGGATGTTCGATAAAAATTCAAAAACAAGTTTAAATATATTATTGTAGTTAAGTGGTGGCATATCAAAAATTCATTATAATACAATAAACAACGTTCAACCAAAAATTATATGCAATATAGTCTTAAACCAATATGTAAATGATGTTTGCATGGAGGTATCACAAGAGATCTGATTCATTTGAGATCTTAAGTTGAAAAGGCCATGCCCGTATCAAAACCTATTGGTTTTATACACCCATTGTCATATTGACTTCGAATCTCAATGCCGAGGTGATATTAATAATTATGAAAATTAATATAAATATGAGTGTTACAAATATTCAAGTTACTATATATAGGGATCATGATTATCATATCTCACATTACAAGGCATAGATGGCCACACAGAAAATATTAGGGCGGCTATTTAGTATACATAAGAAGTCCTTTCAAATTCTATTAGCTTTCAAATAATAAAATCTAGGTATAGTTGTATATTGGAATCATAAAATAGTTAATGGTGATAAAGCAATTTTTGAGAGAGTATTTAAAATATTTAGAGCTTTAGTTTATGGGATTTAATATTGTCGTTCTCTTATTAGTACTAATAGCACTCACCTGTATAGAAAGTACAAGGGGAAGTTATTGATTGTAGTTGCTTGTAGCATGAATAATGGTTTATCTATTATGTTTTCCTATGATTAAAAAAAAAGTGATAAAAATTAGCTGCATTTGGTTTTTAAATTTATTTTACCAATATGTCACTAGTTGTCAAACAGATTATATGCTGCATCAAATGAATATATTGTGATTAAGAGTTTTATGGTATGAATATTTATTAATCTAATTAGACATCATAGTTATTGTTTGTAACACTTTGTTGGTAACTTCAATACTAGGATAAAAAATATTTTCTTTGAAAGTATGCTTCATAAAATGTGTCGAGAACCCTTAAAACAAAAGTTTGACACTTTGTATAATGACATGATTAAGATAAATGATGATATCAAATAATGGCTATAAGTTAAACTTAAGAAAGATAGACTCTCATATGATGGTTGTCGTTGTTATGGCAATATAACTATAAATTTGTCAGATATTTTTAATAATATATTAAAAGGTGTATATGGCTTACATATAACAACTATAGTGTAAATGACCTCTTATAGGTCAAATAAATATTCTTAAGGCGTTAGTTATTGTAGCCTCTAATTATACTTATTCAATTACTTACTGATGTGATAAAATCAATAACACATGTGGCAATTGTATTTAATCTTATAAGGGGTTTATTTTAAGTTATAAACTTACTAATAACTGATATTTAAGGAGAGGTACACAAAATGGTTGATATTTATAAAAAAAAATTACAGTTATGGTACATAAAAATTATACTATTAACCATGTTTATACCTCATTGTATTTTGTAAAATGTTAACCACATCCAATTTGATAACCCTTTCTTTCCCAATAAAATGTAAAAAAATATGTATACTCCTTTTTTTACCCTAACATAACACATTATTATGGCTTAAATATATTAGATCAATGATTTATAGATTTCTAACTAGATAAAGAACAAAAAAGGACAAAGGAGATCCATTCATCTGCATAGGTCAGTGTTAAAGTGGTGTTTTCATTAGTAAAAATATCACTAAAGGATTTATCAAGGAAACTATGTCATTGACTAGTGTCCTGTAGTGATTTTATATCAGCCAGTAAATTTATCATTGATTTAAACACCGATGAATAAGCCAACAAAACACATGTTTCGTGGTTCCATTAAAAACTAAGGATGCACTTTATTAAACTTCTTCAAAGCTTCATTTTCAAAAAGGTGCACCATGAATCGATCATCTAGATCATGTAAATGATGTCATGTCATGTGTTCAGATGTCTTCGGAGATATAAATAACATTTGCAATTTAAGAGTGATTGCGAAGTATCTTAGTTTTTTTTTATACAGCAAATGTCCTTCTTCAACCTGTATTGGGTTTATATCAAGCATGCTCTCAGGTTTTGCACTCGGTTAAATCTACATCTTCACAATAGTACAACAGGCAAAAATTTAGGCATATATTAATTTTTCGGTATCTCTGGTCAAATGCTTTTACCATGGATTTTGCAGCATAAAAGTTTTTTTTCAACTTATTTCCTATAAGTAAAATGTTTTTTTCTTATTCAATTATGCTATTATAATCAGCCTCGCTCATACAATAATTATACTTGATGGTAAACACTCATGCAATGACTGATAATTTACTGTGATTTGTGCACCTATCCTACAATGATTCATTAGAATCATTAAGAAGTTTGAAAAATCTAGCTGGATCTATATTTGATTCTTCATCAATATATGAATCTTCACTTGAATAACCATGATTTATTCTTATTGCATTTGATTCTTCATCAATATATGAATCTTCACTTGAACAATTATTATTATCATCACAACTTTATGTATGTTGCTAGAACTAGATGTTGAGTTAATAATCCTTTTTAACATGGTCTTGTAAGAAGCATAAGTTTCTCAATGTGCAAACCAACACAAATATTTCTCTGCAGCCCCTTTTTTTAGAAGATACATTATCACATTATTTAATTGGTATAACTTTTTTATTTTACCATGTGAAACATTTAATTTTACCTCTACTAATATTCTTTGAATTTAAAAATGCAAAATTAATAAAACCTTCAATCCCTTTATAACAATCTTCCTTGGACAACCTTTATGGTAAGTATCGATATATCCAAGAATAATCATCCATTACTTAGGAAACCTATATAGAATAAAGATAACATTTCTTAATAATGCAACAATTAATTCAAAATTTAACTTTGATAATTAAAAATAAATTCACAATTTAATAACCAATTATTATTGTTGTACAAAAATATAATGATGTGTCAAAATATTAACAAAATAAATCCAATTAGCAAAAATTAATTGGTACTCAACTAATTGTCATTCAAACTTATTCAATATAAATTAATATCGTTTAATTGTTATCAATTTTATGAAAAATCAATTTCTCCAAAATTTCCAACATAACAATAAAATTGACAACATATGGTTGTTACCCATTAAATAACTCATTGTTTCTTTCAGTATAACACACCAAAGTTACAAAATCAAAATTAATTTCATTAAATTACAAAGAATTCAAATTTTCCCAAATTACAAAGAAACCCTAACATATAAATCAAGTTTTAATTATACATGAAAAGGTTATAAAAAAACTTAAATATACAAACAAACTACATTAAAATACTAAAACAAATATTAATATATTATCTTAAAACATAAATGAGTTAATTATGTGGTGCGGGGGATATTTAAAAAAAAATAGTATTAACACAATAATAATAACATTGTGTCAAAATGGGTTGGAAGGGTTGTTATGTTGATTTACAGTTTAAAAAAAATAAAAGGAAAAAGAAAAAAAAAAGAATGAGACTAATGTTAATTATAACATTTTTAAATTTGTTGATAAAATTTATAATAAAAAATATCTTCAGTCAATGATGACATTTCATCTTAAAGATGAAATATTTTATTATTTTTAATTATTTTTATTATGTTAATAATTTCATTAATTACATTGTAAATTTTTGACTAAAATATTTTATCACTACTATAATCAAAGATTAATAACATAAAAAAATTTATTAGTAATTTTGTTGATGTTTAACAATTTTTTGGTACTGTATTATTATTATTATTATGTAAACAGTTAAAATAGATCAAACCTAAGAACGAAAGGAGTTTAAATCTAGGCAAATACCTTTAACTTGTCCTTGTATTTGTCTTAATTATTCATTTCTACATATGTGAATTTAATTTGATCAATTAGCTTAAAAGAAATTAATCATTGAGATTCGATTCTCCCCTGCTATTAGATTATTATTAACGTAAAAGAAATTAGCTATTAGATTAATTGAGAAAATTTAGAGAATAATATTTAATTAAATAAATTTAAAAGATATAAAGGTTATGTCTTCCAGGACTGTGCCTACTTTCATTACATGATGCCGTGAGTAATTTTTTTTTAATTAATCATTGAGATTCGATTCTCCCCTGCTAGAAACCAGAGCAGTGCCAGATTCGACGCAGAACAGGAATCCACATGAAATCTAGCAGAAAAGAAGAACGAAAGAAGGAAAGAGAGAGCGAGAGAGAGAGAGAGAGAGAGAGGCTGGCCTCGCCAGACCCTCTCAGATCTAGCTTCACACATCGTCACAGACACAGAGAAATATCTACAAGACAAGACTCTTCAAGCAGGCGTTTCTGCATTAAAAAAAAAAACACTCAATGTTTCATGTAAATAATAGAGTGATAGAGCTGAACCAAAAAGAAAACAAGGAATCCATCTTATCCACTATCCACTACATGCTAAGAAAAAACGAGCATTGCTGTAAAATAAACATCACTCAGAATGGCAAACCAGGAACCTGAAGCTTACTTAAAGTGGCAGAAAGTGACTTGAATATCCAAATAATGATGAAAGCGTCCAAGAATGCCACGGGAAGAACCAAAAAAAGGTTTGGCCTTACCAGAAAGTCACAAACAGCACCAACATTTTCTACTAATTCAAGCGCTTCAGATGCCACAAAAATACCAGTTGGCCTAATTCCAGTCTCATTGAATTCAGCATAGTCAAAATACCAGAAAGCCATCTCGAACATGCCTAGTGTTATCACCAATGTTAGGCAATTTTGCAATGTTCCAGAATCTCGCATACTGAGAGAACCAGAATAATCCAAGTATAATAAAATTATACATCCCAGTTCTGGAAATCTGTATTGATTTTGACGGCAAGGTTGCAACTAGCTCGTCTGCATAGAATGCAACACCAAAGACCTGAGGCCAGCCAGGATTTTTTGTTGACGGCCGATGAATGATTCTCCTTCTGAACACACACCCAGCTTTGCAAGATCAGCTGTGCAGCAGACAGCTCTTTGATCACCATAGGCAGAACCCCCAATTGACTCTCTATCTTCTACCTCGAAAACAATAGCTTATGCTAACCCCGAACTAAAGTTGGAAAATTCCTGGGTTCTCCGGAATGTAATCTTTTCAAAACAATATCTTGTTTAGATAACCAGAGAGTACACCCTGTTACAATGATGATCAAAACAAAAGGTATGGCACCGAACGACTTGGAACTCTCATCTTCATTTTCAGTTTATTTCCCACTCCTATATGCAATGCATTGGTTTTTTTTTTTAAATAAAATGTTTTTAAAAAATTAAATTTTTTAGTGTTTTTAATTTTTTTTAATGTATTAATATCAAAATTAATTTTTTAAAAATAAAAAAATATTATTTTAATATATTTTTAAATAAAAAATATTTTAAAAATTAACCAATACTCAAACACCCTATATACATAAAATTTCCCTCCAGAAAAAATAAAAATAAAAACAATATTAAAGGCAAATTCCAATTATGATGACTTAAGGGGCAACTTTCGTCCAATAGTTATATTGCATTCCTCGAATCAGGCTTGAACTTTTACTTACGAGGTAAATAAAGCAATAATTTCCAAGGCTATATTACGAATTAAGATGGCATTCTTGAAGTCGGATTATAACAGTCTTATCATAGTTATTTTTTGGAGTATTTTTAATATTTAAAAATATATTAGAAAAAATATTTTTTAATTTTTTAATTTTATTTTTAACATTCATATATTAAAAATCATAAAAAATTAATTTTAAATAAAATCAAACTAAAAACATGTATTCAAGTAAGGTAATTACAAGTTAATAAGTAGTATCGGTCCGTCCTTGTAGAGGGATATAAGGCACAAAATATCGTCTGACAATCAAATGCACCGTCCACCGGCAGCTATTAACATCTATGACTTGACCATCTGGGCTTGACTAGAGATGAGATGACAAGGTCTGGTGGGTGTTAGGCTTAATATCTTGTCATTCAATGTGGTCGCACATGGGCATCACACAAACATTTTTAAGAATATTAATATATTATAGTAAAATATTTTTTATAAAATATATTAATTTAAAAAATAATTTTTTTCAAAACAAAAAGATAAAAAAGGAACATAGCTATTTTAGAAATTAAGTTTTCAATTTGTTATGTTGGATTTTTTGTAACCCACGATACTAGTTTGGGACAAAAACAGTTTTTACTGTGGTTTTTTACCAACGTTTGGGAGAAAACTCGTTAGTCTCCATAAATTTAATGTTTTTTTGTGCTAGTTTGTGTTCATGTTAGGTTAAAGCCAGGGTTAAGTATTTTTTTTTTTTAAAAAAAAAAGTTTTGGAATATGTTGATTGTGATTTGGTTTAGGTTTTTATTGATTAAAGTTATGTTAAAATTATATAATTTGATGAATTTAGGATATTTATAAATTAGCATTGAATTTTGTTGTGTTATTTTACATAATATCTTTTATTTTATAATAAAATGGTATACATTATATTTTTATAGTATTTAATAAATATTTTATTTATATGTTTTACATGATGATATATTTTTTTGTTGTATATTAGGTTAATTTTTTAGCCAATGCAATTATGCGACGCTTTCTCCACCTTATTCTTGTTATATTATTTTAAATTTATAGAATATTTGAAAATAAGATTATGGTTATAATTTAAATTAATTTTTACTTAAATATATATTAAAAAATATTTTTAATATTAACACATTAAAATAATCTAAAATATATATATATAAAAAACAAGGTTGTTTTTCTTGCATAACATGTTCATGATTATTGTAATACATGATTGTCCCAATGAGATAATTTATTAGATTAAATTAATTAATTGATATAATAAATTAATCGAATTATTTTCTTTTAGTTATAAATGGAGTCGTGCTATATTATAGATTGATTTGAAATGACATTGTTATGTCATTTGTTTTGAATTTACTGTGAATTATGTTGAATATGATTTTTTAAGTTTGCTATTTTTTATTTAGAGTTAAAAGGTTTTTTTTAAAAAAAAAATATTCATGTTACTGCAATTTTGGGATCACGGAAGTCATACCTGCGCATCTGCGTGGGTCGCACATGTGACTTGCCAACGCATCAGACACTGCTATTTTAGAAATTATATTTTGAACTTTGCTATTTTATTTTATTTTTTTATTTTTTTACCCGCTGTGGAAAAAAACCTCGTTGGTTTCTCTTTGACCTTACAGGTCATGCCCTGACCCACCCACAGAATGGGAAACTCCCCCCTCTCCCTCCCTCCCCTGTCTTGGTGTTTTTTTTAACGTAACAGCTAAAGCCTCTATTTTAGGATTCTTTTTTCCAAGCAATCAATCACCCAAATTATCACTTCTTTTTCATTTTACCCATGATTCCCTCCAATGCATTTATCCTAGAAGGAATCAAGGACAGCCCTTTTCTTTGATTTTATCGTCAAAGCATTTACTTTGAAACAAATCCCTTCAGATTCAAAATGATCGAAACCTAAACCTCTGATTCCAAATTTTGAACCAGCCCAAATTCTGGAGTTTTAACAAGATTCGAGAATTTGGGTCCAAACCCAGATGCTGAAACCCCTTTCAATCGTCTATTCCTACCCTCCCTTAATTTCTTTTTGAGTTTCTTGATTCATGGACGCGAAATCATCAATCACCTCCATCTCTCTGATTTTAGGGCTTATATTCACCTTCTGTGCGCTTCTTGTTGAATCACAATCACAGAACGGTCCTTCACCACCCTCGCCGCCGCCGCCCTTTCCACCGCCTCCATCACCACCTCCACCTCCACCTCCACCTCCACCTCCACCACCACCTCCTCCATCTCCTCCTCCACCTCCACCTCCACCTCCATCAAAATCACCTCCACCACCACCCCCGCCGAGAAAGAAACTGCAGCCGCCACCAATGCCACCAAGGGATAGGTCTACTGGAAACGTAAAGAGAAGGAGAAGTCATCCACCACCACCACCACCACCATCGAGGAATCACCAGATGAATAGTGGGAAAAAGATTGGGTTACTGTTTGTGGGCATTGCCGCAATCATGCAGATTGGTGTTGTTGGGTTCTTGGCTTACAAAAGAAGGCAGCTTTTGAAGATTAATGATAGATATGAAGCTTGCTCTTCTTAATTTCTTTCTAACAGTTTCAAGTTTACGCAATGGATTTTTTGGAAGGGGGTTTATTGGATTGATTCTTTGGTGTATGCAAAAGATTGGTTGATGGATAACAGCATTCAAGGTTGATTAGATGAATGTTTTCTCAATTTGGGTCGGGTCCTAGATGTTTCTCTGTAAATGGATGGGTAAATTCATGATTTGGCATTTTCTTCACTTTCTTTTTTTCCTCATGTGGTAACTTTATCTACACGGTTTATAATTCAAATTAGAGTGAATCCTTTCGCCACGGGTCTTCGGCTAACATGCATGACTGTAAACAATGCTAGGAAGTACGGAAACTGGGAGGACTGCGGTGACAATATCTATTTAGTGCACATTCTTTTATATCTGTGAATGATATGTCTAATTTGGTTATTTGGTTCATGTTATGGTTTGGTTTTAGTTCTTGTTGCATTTATCAATTCTCAGTCCTGTGAAATTATTGTTCACTTGTTTCTGTGAATTTGACCTGTTCCTTTCATCCTTTGTCATTGCAAGAGGTTCTTTGATCATTTGTATTGAGGGCAGACAAGAGGTTGAAAAGCACTGTTCAAGGAAACCATTTTAATTGTTAAACAGAAGCTCCAAGGGGAGAGTTGACGTGCTATTGTAGGTGGCCCCTTTTGCTTAAAACATTTCTCTTTCTCCGTTGTCAGTGGAACATGAGGTGTTTGTGTACCTTTTCAATTGCATTGTTTTGTCTGCTCTCTTGTTTTATTTCCTTCTTTAACAAGTGAAGGGTTACTAAAGTACGAGTTTATCACCATCTTCTTGGTTTGCATAAGATCCTTTTAATCATATTTTAGAATGTATGGAGATTCAATTAAGTCCTCCAATGTAATGCCCCGTCATAATTAATGACATGGGATGTTTTTCCGCTCACACTGTTCATCAACTGCGTGATTATATCGTTTTAAGCATTAGGGTTTTTTCTACCTTTGTCAGGTCACATGTGTGTTCCATAGGTCGACTGTACTCCGATGTTCCCTTGCATTCATTCTGGTGCCTTTTTCTTTGGCTCCTTTGATTTGTGTACTAGATACTAGGAACCGAAAAAATAAACTCTTGGTATTCCATATGTTTTGACGATGGACCTTTCGTGATTAGAATATTTTGGTAGTTCCAATGGGTAAGCTCTATAATTGTTGCAACCATTTTAAAGAGGATTAGCTATTTAGAGGCAGATTTGATCTATGTGCATTGATAATAATGGATTATATGTTTGAGACTCCCCCCTTCTTTTGTTTGAATTTTGTATCTTTGATCCTCATTTTTAAATGGATTAATGTGGCTTAGCAAAAATTTAGGTTTTCTACAATGGTGTTGAAGCAATTGACTGCAATCTCCTTAAATTATTGCGGTAGTTATTGGGTTTATATATGGTGATAACCATTGAATATTCAAGGCAATTAGCTGTAAGGGGAAGGTAATGAGGAAAATTTTGATGATTGATTGGTAAGGAAATACTAATGTCGCACCAACACTACTTACTCTAGTTTTTGAGTTGATTTAACACTACTTGCTCTAGTTTTTGAGTTGATTTATGGATTTTGTTTGACTCAATTTAGAATAAAGCTAGCTTAATGAAGAAAAGAAGCAGCAGCATGCATCATCAGTATCTTTTGTTAATGATAGCTGGCTAATTATGCTTATTTGTGGCCTTCTGACTATGATTTAGACTGGCATCTGATCTTATAAGTTGGTAAAGAGGGGCATTATGTTGCCTAATTGTCATTAATTGGACTGGAGGAGATCATATTTGGAAGGTACGACCATTTTTAGGCGTGACAGGAGGGTTGCAAGTTAGAGCAATATGATTGTCTTATTTGTGTATTTCAAACTTATTTTTGACCTGCTGTTTTTACTTTATTGACATTATTTTGGCCTGCTATTAAATGATGGTTATCAAGTTTGAATTGAAGATCTACTGGAACAAATGTGTTTCATGGACCATCGATCTTCCAAGCATTTTCTTAACAAAAATTGCTTGCATATGTTTATATTATAATGTGGTCTCGAAAAATTGTAGAGTGAACTATTTTCAGCATCTGGATCAATCTAGTATATAAGTGCTTATATGCACTTTTATGATGAGCTAGCTTCTTCGTAAAGAACTAGGTTAAACTAATCCTGGAAGTCAAGTCAGACAATAGCATCTCATGTTTTTTGTGTTTTTTTTTTAAGAAAAAAACTAGCACAGGACAGCAGCCAAGACAAAACACGAGAATACCAAACATTTTCTTCTATGTTAGGAGACATGAGCTGGTTGGTTACTTGGAAGAAACAGATGTGTAAACTTGCTGATATCAAAATGCTATTTGCCATGATGCTTCGTTTAACAAGCTTTGTTTAGTGGATACGATTCCATGGAAAACAGGACTATGCATGGACAATATTCACCTTCGAAGTCTTGTCTTGTACCTTCTGGAACCGAAACAAGGACCGATATGTGTATTTTTGTTAATGGCTGGGAATGGAAATATTCGAGCTATTTTGCCTGGAATTGGACAAAACCCTGAAAGCTAACCATTGATGACATGGAACACAAAACATTTGGTTTTCGCTATATCTAAGATGTTGCAGAGCGTTCACTTCATGTTTGTCTCCCCTGAATTAGCTCCGGAAAGGTCTCCTGCAACACTATTCTAGCAAAGCCGAAAACCATGATGATTATTCTCTTTGCTTCACTTTCATCGGGTAATTGAGGTCTACGAACTGGAGGGCGAGGATCTCCCCATTCAGGGAACTGTCACTGACTAGACCGTTCACTGGTCCTTCGGTTGGAATGAGGTGGACCCTTTAGTCGGATTTTTATATATATAAATTTTGAAAGGTATTTTCTTTGGAAGTAAATTTCAGTGTATATTTTTCTTTTGATATTCTATTACTATAGAAATTTTGAAAACTACACGTCACAGATTGATAGATTTTCGAACACTAAATTTTATTATTATGATGAGGGTTCAATTTATTATTATGCGGTATTATTATAATGTTTAATAATAATATATTTAGAGTTGTATAAAAATATTATCATAATTTTAATGATGTGCGTTACTTGGAATATAACAAAAACAATACCATAAATTTGTACAAGAAAAATAAATGTAGGAATTAATTAGAGAATCCCAAATCAATTTAAATCGTTAAGAAAAAAATTGAAAAGAAAAAATTATTGTAAATAAATTAAAAAAACTTTGAAAATAAAATTTAAATATCAAAATAAAAAAATACCAAAAAATCAACTGTCAATATTTGAGGTTTAATTAAGTATTTGACTAAGCAGTTCATCAATAAAAAATACTAAATTAATACTTTTCATGAAGTTTCAACCATGTAATCAAATCTAGTCTACAATTATTTGAAACATAACTCCATCCTAATTTATGCATGCATCTATCCACAAGAAAATCATATAATATTTTAGTATTACAAATTACAATTACAAAAATAAACTAAAACCGTTATCCTCACTCAAGTGGCTGCTCATGAAACTGTTAAAGAGGGTTTTTATGCTTTGGTCCCTCGAGTTGTTGCCAATGATGTCTTTGATCATTATTTTTTTTGGCTCTTATTATTTCATCCTTGGAGGCTTGGTTATCAAAGTTTTGTCTGGTCAGCATTCTTTGCCCACTGCCCCACTCGCCTATGCGATGCTTTGGAGCTATGCGTCCATTGCCTTGATGCTCCTGTGAGATTGATTTATATATAATGGGTTTGTAAAATAAAACAAAGTTTAGGGTATAGCATCAAAATCTATATTAATATGTTTGATATTATGATAATTTTTATGCTTGTAGTTTGAAAAAAATTATTTCATGAAAAATATTTCTATTTGAAGTTGATTTAATATTTATATATGTTTGGTTAAAATTACAGTTTAAATTGATGTTAAATAAAAAGTAGTTTAATGTAGTTGGTTAAACATATTTTTCAAATTGAGGTTATAAAATAAATAAAAAAGATATATATTAATTCCCTTGGTTTTTTAATTTAAATATTATAGATTTAACTATCATTATTATATCATTAAATAAATAATATTTTATATCAAATATTTTTAATTATTTTATTAACTTATTTATAATTTCATCATGTATAAAATTCATTTGATAAAAACTATAGTGTTCATGATTTTTTAAACGTACAATAAAATTAGGTAAAATATCATTAGAAATAAAACTAAAATTGCGATGAAATTTTACAAATGCTATGTCATCGTATAATCTCCTTTTAATTTATATAATATTATGAAATAATATTAAATACTAATTTTTAAATAAAATATAATTAAAAAAAAATTAATTTTGAATTGAAGGGCGTGTCTGCTTTTTTGGCAAAGTCAGCATTTCTTTGCCGTGTATGATTTTCTTGTTCTTATCAATGCTTTGGAAATCATTTTCTTTATTCCTTTCATCATTTTAACTCTTCTTCAAAGCATAATTTTTCTTGTTCTTGTCAATAGCTGTTTTCCTTATTCCCGCTATCACATGCAGTGTTGATAAAGCAATAGTTATTAAACTTAATTTAAGATTGACTTTTTTAATTAATTGAGTTTTACATTATATAAGTTGACATGAATTAATATACAAAAAAAAAAAATTTAAGGTTTTAATAAATTATATAAAAAAGTTTTAAAACAATACATATCTGTCAATATAAATTATATATAAAAAAAGCTTAATATAATTATTTTACATTAAAAAGTTAAAATAAAATCTATGTCAATATAAAATATATATAAAAAAGAAGAATTGTAAAGTATAATATACTTCTTCTGTGTTAAAAACTTGAGAAATAATCCACATAGATATAAACTATATAAAAAAATAAAGTTTAGTATAGTTTTCCCATATAAAAAAAATGGATATAGGCTATAAAACAATAAATATAAAGTTGTAGCATTGTTAATTCATATTAAAAAATTAAAAATCAATTCATATGGATGTAGACTATACAAACTTATGTCACATAAATAAGTTAGCAAATAATTTATGTGATGTAAGTTATTAAAAAAATATATAAGGCTAAGTATTTTTAAATTAGATTTATAGTTTTTATATTTATTAAAAAATAAAAAAATATATAAAAATTAAATCTCACCTAAATTATGATAGATTACTCGGGTTTTGAGTTGATCCAATAAATAACCCAAGTTTAACCAGACTAATTATAAACCCGAGTTTTTCTGGTTTTTTTCCTTGGCCGTTGACTTTTCCTGAGTTGTTGCCACCCTCAACTCGGCAGCTACCGAGTTATAATTATTCCCTGCTTTCTACTCAGGTTTTTCACTTTCCCTGCCTTTTGTCTTTGTTTTTTTTTTTTTTATCCTTCATTTAAATTTCTTGCTATGTACATACTTCATAATTTATCCACAAATTTTAATCATTTTCCAACTATCATTCTATTTTAATTATTTTTCAATTTATCATTCTCATGAATATTCATTCAAGTAGATATTGACGTCTAAATTGAGGGAAATAGCCTTATGCATAACTAATTAGAACCTGACCTAATTATTAAAAAAGTAAAATTTGAAACAAAATAATTAAATGGTGTTAAAATTCAATGTTTTTTGTCGTCCTTAAAAAATTCCTTTATTTTCCAATTTAGAAATCTGCACCAAAATTTGGAAGTCTTCAAGCTTTTTTATTGAAGATGTCCAAAAAAAAAACATTTATTGTTAGTCAACGGACCTTGACAAATTTTTTAAATTAACATAAATATTATTCGTTTATTATTATTATTATTATAAAGGAGAAGTTATGATTCACGACTCTTAAGAGAGGAGAGAGGGGACATTAACACCTTTGTAAATTATAAATAACTTGGTAATTATACAGTGTAGTTATTATTTCTCTTATATATATATAATTGGATTATATAATAATCCTTAGAAAGAAAAAAATAAAAGAGTAAGAGGGTTTTTGTGTAATTTTCTTTTACAAATAGTATAATTACTTCAATATCCTTAAAATAAAAAAATTAAAGGATAAGTCAAATAATTATTTTAATATCTTTTTCATGTTTCTTTTTTTATAGTCTATTTGTATTTGTATTAAGAGTAAATTATTATTTTAAAAAATAAAAAATAATAATAGAAAAGAAAAAATTATTGTTGTGCGATCAAAATTTCTCATCCTCTTTGCAGTCTAAAGCATAGAGGTGAAGCTATTAGAATAACACACGTTGCTTAAATCATGATATTTAAAATGATTAAATTTTTTTTTCTCCCTTGAATTTCTCTCTCCTCTTCTTAAAATTCATATCAGGTTAAAACAAAAATTATCCTCCTCTCTATTTTACCTTTTAATTATACTTATCTTTATTTTAATTGATCTTTATTTATTTTAAATTACTTTTTAGTTTTTTAATTATATCCATTTCCATCTGATTTTGTTTAGTTTTTATATTAAATAAAATATTCAATTTTTTTAATATTTTTTAATTCTTTTCTTGATTTTTTTTTTCTTTTTAATTTTTTCCGTCAACATTTTATTTCATTTACTTTTTTTTTTTTATCCAGTTATGATCATGTTCTTTTTTCATCTTTTTCTTAAATGTTTTTTCTTTCAATTTTTTTCATAAACATTTTATTTCATTTATTTCTTCTTCTTCTTTTTTTGATTTTGATCATGTTTTTTTTTCTTTCTTTTCTTAATTTGGTTTTGTTTTACTTTCAATTTGTCCATCAACATTTTATTTTATTTGTTTTTATTTAATTTTAGTCCTTATTCTTTTAATTTTTTATCATTTTCTTAATTTTTTTCTTTCAACATTTTCTTTCATTTGTTTTTTATTTAATTTTGATCCTCATTCTTTTAATTTCTTCTTTTATCCTTTTCATAATTTTTTTTTAATTTTATCCCTCAACATTTTATTTTATTTTTCATTCAATTTTAATCCTCATTCTTTCAATTTCTTTCTTTATCCTTTTCTTATTTTATTTTATTTTTTGATTAAGCCTATCATTATTTTCTTTCACTAATTTTTATATCATATTTCGTCATCATTGTTTTAATTACTATTTACTTTATTTTTTATTCTTTGATGGTTAAAATGTTTTTTGAAGATTGTTTTCTTTCTTTTTTGAGGGATCTCGATCTCCTAATCAAGGTTGTTGGTTTCAAAAATTAACCTGATTTAACTATAGATTTTTTTTTTAATTTTATCTTTTGATATTAGGCTATTAGACCTTGAACTTTTAATTTTTTTCTCCTTTCGTTCCTCTAAGGTTATCTTGAGTCGTGAGTTAGACAAATTAAATTAAGTTCTTTAGTTTTTTTTTTTTAATTTTATTCTTCGGTCTTGAGATTTCTTAATTTTTTATGCTTTTTATTTTTATAAAATTATCCCAAGTTATAAGTTCATTATGTTAATCCAAGGTGACTCAAATGTTTTTTTTAAGTTATTTATTTATTTATTTAACTTTGATCCTTTTTTCTAAGTTATTTTTTATAAAATATTTTTTTATTTTAATCTCATTTCATGAGTTATTAGTAAAGTAAATCCAAATTAACTTGAGTTTTTTTTCTTCCACATGTCTTTTTTTTAAATTGTTTTTTTAATTTTATCATTTGAAATTACCTTTCTTCAGCCTTGAATTTTTTTAATTTTTTTAATTTTTTTTGAATTATTTCAAATCATGAATTAATTAAGTTACCTTGAATTTGAATTTACTGGAGTTATTATCTTTAAATATCTTTTATTTTTTTATGTAAAAAAAATGATCGACCTCAAAATAATAATAAAAACTAATTCGTAAGTTTTGACGGAAAATTGAAAACCGTCAACTCATCCCAGGGGTCTCGTGTTAAATTTCTTGATATTGTTTTGGCCAGCCCCTTGGTATTCTTTAAAGCACCCAAATTGCAATAAAAAATAAGTTTTAACGGAAAATTGAGTTGCATTCTTCATGAAAAAAGAAGAAGAAGAATAATCTTCAGCAGGTGGATCTAATTTCTGTCTAAAAGCATAGGAAGTGAAAGCCGTCTTACTGGAGGTATGGCTTTCAATCTTTAGTTGATAGAAAGCTTGCTCCCCTTGTTTAATTCAGAAAATAAAAGAGACAATAATTATCCTGTGGATGTTGCATATATTTACATAAATTATTTTAAGGATGTTTCTTTATGTAATGGATCCAATAATTATTCAATTTCAAGTCTTCTGTCCTCTCCGATGATCACAGATTAAAAGGGTTTTTTATCTTCATAGATTTCCAGCTTAAACAAGGGAGTGTTGGTGTAGTAGGAAATGGACAACTCATTTCTCTTGAACATGTGGGAGTAGGCCAGAATGAGCATTCAAATGCCGAAAGAGAGACATCATTGCTAGCTTCTAACTCTACTGCCGCGGAGCCTAAAGCGCACACACTTGCTTCCAGTCAAACAAGCAAGTCTACAAATTCCAAACATGTTTCTTGGATGGGGAAGAGAAAAATAATGATCAAAGATGCGAAAGACAGGAATCCTCTAGTGGCCCTACATTATTTCATCTTCAGTGTCAAAAGAACTCCCCTGGCCATAATTTCGGCATCTGATGCAGGAAAGTCATTGACCACTAGCAAGTACTGTTTTGGCTAGATTACAAAGATCCATTATTGAAGACTTCAATCATCTGAGAAACATGAGTATCCTGTTACATGAGGACAGAAAAGGGTACAAGAAGCAAGGATAACAGATATTTGCTTACAATATTATTGAGATGATTATTTTTTATAATTACCATTGTCGTGAGGTCTTGAACTGGATGCAAGATCAAGCCCAGAGTCTGCATCCCTCGGTTCCCACTCACCAAAGAAATGGTGCAATGGCATCTGGGTTTCAGGTTCTTTCTCCAACTTGGTTGACCTTGTAGCTGATGACTTGATAATATCAGTGCCCAAAACAAAGCAATGGTGCCCTGGTTGTTGCTGCTCTTCTTTAGAAGTATTAGCAAAGCTTTGAAACTGTGACTGCGAGTAACCTTTGTAGGAACTCATTGTCAATTGATTGTATGAATCTTGTACCCCTCTTGCACTCCCTAAAGCATCTGGGAAGAAAGCTCTCTCGTCCACATACTCCCTTATTCCATGAGAATACCTTTGTAATTAATGTAACGAAAATTAAATTTAAACCATGAAACCAAAAGGAACCGAGATATATGAGCAACGGATTTGTTTTCATAACTTACACACACCTATACTCTTTATCAGCATGAGGAGAAGATCCACAGTCCAAAAACAGGTTATGAGTGGTGCTGTTTTGAGGTGAAAAACAAGAACCAGCTGGAGGACCAGAAGATGAAGAATGAGGATAAAGGAAGGTGCTGCGGCTAGAATCTTGATGGGCATAAATTTCAGATTCCATAGATGAAGGAAGGTTAGAGAAAGAATAGGAGGAACTGGAGGGCGAAACAGTGTTGTTATAGAGGTTTCTGTTGATTGATGTTAAGGGAATTGCTGCAGCCGCTGCTGTTGTAGTAGTTGATGCAAGTTCCACAGGCTTTCTTGAACGATTCCTGCCTCTGTGCATGTGCCGCTCACAGTACTTGGAGTCTGGGTATACTTCTTTTGAGCACCTCCATTTCTTTCCATCCGTTCTTCTGCACCTTCCTGGCTCTGGGTCTGCTTTTCTGCCAACACCCGCCTGAAAACAAACCCACCCAGCTGCAAAAACACACATTCCCAACTTTCTTCTGAACACCTTTTTTTATTATTAAAAGGAAAACAACATTCAAAGAAATAAGCACAGATCAGCTTACTAGGTTGATGAGGAAAGAGTCTTGATGCCAAAGAAGATTCCAAGCTTCTTTTGACAGAATAGAGGAGTTCCGGCGGGACAGGGACACCAGAGACCATGTATTTGTAAATGAGAGCTTGGTGTTCAAGCTCATGCCATTGAGTTGCAGTAAAAAGAAGGCTATTTCTGGCACTTGTTGTGTTCAACATATTTGAGTAGCAAGAGAAGCCTAAAAGAACCAATTAAAAGGATTAGCAAGTTGTCAATTATAGAGAGATTTCAGAGACAAAAGAAGGGTTTTTTTTTTTTTTTTTTGTTGCTGTAGTAGTTGTTCTAGTTGGGGCTGATAGTTTTGAAATGTATTATCCCATAGTCCATTGCTAACAGAATCTTCTTCTTTGCATGAATAAAAACTAATGGCTCTGATATATAATACTGCTGCAACGTCCTCCCTCCCTCTAGTACTTAATGAGTCTTCTCCTAATATGACTGCACCTCTGCTGCTGCTGCTACTGTTAACCTTGTCTCTGACATCACTGCATAAATCCATAAACAAATGTACAAACAAAGTATAAAAATCTGAAAACAATTAAATATTGAACAATTGGGTTAGCCCTACAAGACCTTTGGTTTTGACATGGAAATGAGTGCCTTGTCTATATATTATGTGAATCTGCAAATAATCCATTAATCTTTTCCATGTTGTTGTAAGACAACTAGACTCCATGCTTGTGTCACATATACACCTGTTGATTTGAATGTAAGAAGCCAAGGCCTGACTTTAGTCACCATTTCTTTTTTTTTTTTTTTTCAGTTTTCACACACAGACCTTGAAGATAGTGGATTAAGGGTCGAGTTCATACATGATTGTAAAAATTAGTTGCA
The DNA here is from genome assembly GCF_000495115.2 of Populus euphratica. Lineage (NCBI taxonomy): Eukaryota > Viridiplantae > Streptophyta > Magnoliopsida > Malpighiales > Salicaceae > Populus > Populus euphratica. The sequence goes on from NW_011499911.1 coordinate 301,489, forward strand.
AGACATAGAGTGTATATATATATACTAACCAGTTCACTTGAAAAATTATTTCTCGTATATATGAGCGCGTGATCGATTCTCCCATTTCAAGTTTTTGTTGATAAATTACATGTTTATGCACAAACCATTCATACTATAGTATCAGTCAGAACTATACAGTCTCTTCATAGCATTTCTCCCAATAAAAAGTCGAGCAATTCTGCAACTAGTTGACAGGTGAACCAAGAAATGTTTCATATCGTCAGCCATAAAATGAAATTATTTATTTGCGTTGCAACATGGAAGAGGCAACGGGCGGGGAAGATGCAATTCGATAAGCACAACAGTGAAGATGCCATAATAGTGCAATGGAGAAACTACTGGTTAGAGGGAGGTATAAACTTGTTTGGTAGCAGGTTGAAGAACCTTTTTCTTCCTCCGTTGGAAAATGGCAGCAAGTGGCAGGGAAGTGCACCTGACTATGAGGAAAGGAGGGGGAGGAGAGGTGGGGACAGTTTACACTTCTGCACAGTGCTTTTGCTCTGCCCCAAAACACATGCCTGCCCTCCATTACTGTGCCTCAACTAACTCAGCTTTTCTCATTCATTAACCCAAAGTTTCCAGAATTAGATTTTCTTGAATATATCTCTTTCCATATTAGCCACTCACCCCTCCTTCACAATGAACAGTGAAGAACCATTATTTGTGGGGTTGCCAGCAAGTAATTTGCAGTTTCACATATATAGGTCTCGTGCTCACCTGGGATATTTTCTTACCTGGAGCCAGGCCTTGACGATTCTGTCACATCCCTGAAAACAACAGTATTGTTTCTTGAAACTCCTTTCGCACCTCTATGATTACTGTATTATCATTTGAAAAGTCCCCATTATAATCTGGCTCCTCTTTGACCATCTTATTTTATATCATTGTTTCTTTCTTATATCATGCTGTTTTTTATGGGTGCCCATTCAGGCAAATAGTTAATTTATTGATTATTTTGTGAGATATCAATAGGATTTCTGATTTTTCTTAAAAAAAATTAAATTATTATTAGCCCATTTACTTACCACCAAGCAGAACAAGATCATACAAAATCCCTATTCACATCAAAACCAGGACAAAATGCACTACACACCAAACTTCAAAATCCATTTCTGCTAATTCTACCTAACCAAAAAAACCTCTTCCCTCACATTTCATTTCCAGCAAAAATGGCAATCTTAATTCGTCCTCTGAGAAAATCCTAATCAATCCTCCCAAAACCCTAACCCCCGAACAAAATCCCATCTCTCATCTTCTTTATAACAACAAAACAGATGAAACAAACCCTTTTTTTTTATCTGTTAAGCCCAAAACTCAGCAAGAAGAACTACATGTTAGAAATGCTGAAATCTGCTTTCAAAGATAACATTTATCAGGCTCATTCGTAAAGATGTCCAGTATAGCTTGACCATTCCCCTCCTAAACAAATACTTACTTTTCTTAATTTCTTCAACATATCTGTCTGAGTTTTTATACGTATATTTCTTATCTTTTTAGTTATTTTTTTATTTTAAAAATATTTTTAAAAAATAAATTTTATTTTATTTTTTCTTTATTTTAAATTTTATATATATATATATATATATATATTCATACTATTTTGACGTGATGATATTAAAAATAATTTTTAAAAATAAAAAAATTATTTTGATATATTTACAAATAAAAAATATTTTAAAAAATAATTACTATCTCACTCCCAAGCATCTTCTAAATGAGATTGAAAATTTGCTTCTTTTTTTTTTTTTAAATTAGTGGTGAAAAAAGTGCAAATTTAAAGTTTTTTAAAAAATAAAAAATTATTTTTTTAAAAAAAATAATGACTACGTTTTGACCGTGTTATGCTAGTTGAATGAGTCAATTCAAATTTTTAATTTGGTCAACTAGATTGTTTTTTAAAAAAACTAGTTTTAATATAAGATTACACAATAATCATGTTAAACTGAGATACCAAAACAATTGACATATGAACCCCTATCCAATAATTAACAAATTACAAAGGAGAAGTATAAGAAATAACATCACAAAGTTAATTATATTTTGATAAATTTAATTGTTATTTGTTTAAATAAAGATAAAAACATGTTACTCTAAACAAAACACTAGTTTTAATATAATGTAGAGCAATATATCTAAAAATTCCTAGTCAAATTTCAATATAATTTAACAATCGGACATAGAATTATTTTTAATGGTGTAAAACTAGACAATATGCATAATTATGTTAGAATTCAAATTTTCTTATTGAACATTTTTTTAGATCATATAATTTATCTGTGTCTTTAGGATAATTTGTCTTTGAATCACCAATATGTATAATAGATGTGTTTATAGGCCTCTTATTTAAGTCTTCCAAACTCTTTTCTTTCCAACACTTGCCTTCAATAATTTTGTATGAAAGTAACAATTTTTTTTTTTTTCATCCTTTCAACATAGTTACTCCTCCATCTCTAAAGCTTGTCATTCATAAATTAGTTCCTTTAACTAATCAAACTCTCTCTTTGTAAATAAACGACACAAATAAGAAAATAAGATAGAAAATAAGTAAGATATGGTATAAAAACACTATAGAATAGGAATCCTATCCTAAAATTTCAAATCTAAAACAATAGATAACCAACTAATTTTAATAAAATCAAACCTGAAAACTTTAATCTACCTTGTTATGTTATTCAAATGAATCAACCTCTATAAACTCGAATTGCGATCTAATTGTTTCTTTGTTTTTCTAATCTAAAAAATATACTAGACATAAATAAATAAATTGGCTATTTTTTTATCGAAAGACTCAATAACACAAACCGAAAAGTAGAAAGAGAAAAACTCGGACCATAAGTGTTTGGCACTAAGAAACTTGAGTTGAAAGCAAAGAAAGAGAAACTAAAATGTTTGAAATGAAATTAAAACAAAACACAAAGAAATAAATGATATAACCTAATTGTCAGAGGATAGCTCTAATACCAATTAATATGAATTAGAAACCCATAAGCAAGAATGATACAATTCTAAAAGTTAAAAATCAAATTTGATAAAAAGAGTGTGACATAACAATTACCTTAAACCGAGACAGAAATATTATTGGAATATGAACTCCCACTCAATGACTAATGCATAATGAACAAAAGGTATACGAAAGAATGACACAAAATCAAAACATGTTACTCCAAGCAAAATATCAATTTTATTCAATAATCCAAGACTGTAAAATAGATTTAAGTGCAAGCTCAATAATCATATTTATACTAGGTAAAAACATTCTAAATAATTCTAGATAAATAGTAAAAGAGTATTGATTTAAATAAAAAAAATTTAAATCAACTAGAAAAATAATGTAATCCCTGCATAGTAAATTTTAAACCTTATTGCAAGACTTTATCAATGTTATATTGATATGAAATTTTAACTCAATATAAAACAAGACTACATCTAGAAATTTCTAATAAAATTTCAGTCTGATCCAACGGTCGAATCAAATATTGTGCTTGTTAGTGTAAAATTATGCAATAGAAAAAATCAACACAAAACTAACTTTAATTCTTCTAAATAAATATGAAAATCTTTGTAATAGCTGGTATATTTAGTTTCTTTATAAAAAATGAAAGCTCCTATAACATTCTACCGTTAATAACACTAGCTCTTTGTTCCTTGTGTGACTACAATAAATAAATAAAAACTTTATAAGAAAAATATTTTGAAACATTAAAAAAAAATCATTGTTATACTCAAAAATTATGTTCCTATTCATTAAAGATCATTCCGGAACTAAACAAATTCAAAAAATAATTTGTTGAATATCATTGTATCATTAGTAAAAGAATTATTTTCAAATAAAAAATTCACAAATCAAAAGTACTTTTTATCCTATACTAGGATGTATTTTTAAACTTGGATTAATTTGAAATTTTAAATTAATATATCTAAAAACTCATTATAAAACTTCATTCCAATCCAATGATAAAATTAAAAATTATAATTCATAACGTAAAACTAGATAACAAAATATAATTATACTATAATATAATTTTTTTTTATTTAATCTAGGGCAGTATCGAATTCAGGCTCCAGATCACTGAATATCAAGTCCAAGTCAAGTTTCCTGGCCAATCTGGGGGAATACAGAGCCCCGAATGTTACCTAATTAATAAAGACGTCTTTGCCATCCAAAGGTTATACGATTACTTTGCTGTGAGTTTTAATTCCTTTTCATTTAATGACCGGAATATTTTGTACTGGTTTTTGCATAATTAAAATTTTTGGGTCCGAAAATCTTCTTTTTACAGTTTTTCGTTGGATCTCGAATCAGATCATAACCCCAGAAAAACTTACTGTTAACAAAGGGAAAGAAAGTGAATTACAGGTTTGCCGTTAATCTATTAGAACCCTAGGCAGGCTCCAAACTGGAATGACCTAAAACAATCCCCAAGGGCTAATATTTGTTTCGTAGGCACTTGAAGGGCGCTCATGGGTCACTTTGCAATTTGTATATCCAGAGATGTATTGTATAATATATTTTGATGAATTAATTGTCCAGACATAATGCCAGCTAATAAATAGATTGTCACTCAAAAAAGAAAAAAAATGTATCATTCAAAGTACTCGAGGAGAGGAGCAATCATGAAGAGGGATGATCTACAGTGGGTTTTTTTCTTTTTTATGTATATTCATGTATTGTTAATTATTTATTTAGAAAATAATTTATATATTTATATTTTATTCATTGGATTTCGGTATTCATATAAACATTTATTATTTATTATTCAACAAAAACTAAAATAGTATTAAATATATTTGAAGTGTGTATATATATTTAAAATAATAAAATTATATATATATACATATATTTGAATTGGATTTGATAATATATTTGTATTTTATTTATTATCTCTAAATAATAAACTACCCAAAAAAATAATTCTAGTGCCCTCCAAATCTAAATATTTGAAGTAAATGCAATAAAAGTGACCAAGTCAAATATTTAGGTAGAGGTGCATAAGAGTATGATAATTATTGTTTTTTAATAACTTAAAATAATTTAAAAACATAAAAATATTTTTTTTTTCAAAAACTCTAAAACGCAAAAACAAGGAATTAGCATGAAGGTTCCTGGAAGTTCCGGTGCAGTTCTATGCACGTGCGCCACCGGCATGCGAGTCAGCAAACGACGACATGTGGTTTGTCCGGGCCTCCAAGACCTTGATTTTGCTTATCTCTGAGTTGACGTGCTCTTTGGGCTAGGTATTGTAGGTTGTATCTGTTCTTTGTATTGGACCTGTACAGCCCCTTTTTCTCAATGGAACCACCTTTCCTTTGTTAATAAAAACAAAGAGGAAAAAAAGAAGACAGAAGAATGAAGACCGAAGAGAACTTGCCGGAAACTAATCACGATGCATTTCTTTAACTCGCTCTCCTTCTTTCTTTTTGGTGCAAGACATTGGTATATTAAATTGTTAATAGATGTGCAGACTAGCAGCGCTGCTGCAGGCTGATATTGGCAGCTCCTACCATGAACACCCTCAATTTCCCTGTCGAATGCGTCATCTACAGACAGTAATTCTTAAAATTAAGAATAATTTTCAATCTCATATTAACTATACGTAATTGTACTCTATATCCTAGCAATGTAAATTCACCATGAAGATGGTAGATCAGAAGCTCATTTTACCTATACTGAGTTCTGTCTTCCACTTTCCTAGGTGGATAGAAGACTTAGCAGGAGGGGATTTCTTCTAGCCACTCAGTATTTCATTGGCTACCATTCAATTGATACCATATGGGATTATAGCTGTCATATTGTCTTGTTAGAATCCTCTCTTTTCCTTCCCATGTGATGCTGCTGGACCACAAAATTGGATGATTTCCTAATCATATCTTCCTTTCTACCAATGCACTTCTGTCAGAAGCTGGATTTTTTTGGCAAATCAGCAAGGGGGATTCTCAACTCCAAACTAACTATAATCTACCAAAGAATGGCTGTATCATAACGCTATACATATATAATTGAAGTGTAATAATAATGGCTGTATCATAGTATAAATTTAGCTTGACAAATGCTATTGATTTTTAGCAATTCATGTAATGCATGTCTTTTTGCTGAGAGTATGATCTCTATCAAGTTCTGCCAAATGCTTCATTACTCATGCCTGACATTGTTTGAATAGCCACTTGAGAACAAAAAGATTGCTCCTTTTAAATTTATTTGAAGACTGTTATTAACAAAAAGAGGCTCCTTGTTGTTTTGCGTAATCACGAGAGGGAGAATCGGAGGACAAGAGTTGTGGTTTATAGTGCTCATCCAATTTCCAATTTTCCACCATACCCCAATTGCCAGTTGTGTACAAGTTCTATATAAACCAAACAAAACTTATCAAGAAGACACACTCAAAACCCAGCAACCAATAGAATCCCGATGAAAATGCTTCACTTTGCCGTTCTCTTTGCTCTCCTGTTTTCTTCCTCCTCTCATGCAGCTGATTTCTGTGTTGCAAAACTCAAGGGTGCAGGAACACCTGCGGGGTACGCCTGCAGAATGCCCTCGAATGTCACAGTCGATGATTTTGTGTTTACTGGCCTTGGCGTTGCTGGTAACACTACCAATATCATCAGTGCTGCTGTCACCCCAGCTTTTGTACAGCAATTTCCTGGTGTAAATGGGCTCGGTCTATCCATCGCTCGACTAGACCTAGCACCAGCTGGTGTGATCCCGATGCACACTCACCCGGGTGCATCCGAAATCTTATTCGTGGTGCAAGGTAAGATCACCGCTGGATTCATTTCCAGCTCGGCCAACACTGTTTACGTGAAGACCCTTAAGAAGGGTGATGTCATGGTGTTTCCACGAGGGTTGCTTCACTTTCAAATCAATGCTGCTGGGATAAATTCAATCGCTGTTGTTAGCTTTAGTGACCCAGATCCTGGCCTCCAAATCACTGATTTTGCGTTCTTTGCCAACGACTTGTCCTCAGAACTGCTGGAGAAATCAACTTTTCTTGATGATGCTCAAGTTAAAAAGCTCAAGAAAGTTCTTGGTGGAACTGGCTAGGATTGCTAATGTTGTTTCTTGCTAAGAATCCATTTCTTCATGTGTTTTGATTAGACTTATGTGGGTTGTGTTCTCATCAATTGTTTTCCCATCAGTTTTATGGATTTTTGTTATGATCTCGAGTGTAAAAGCTCCAATGTATTGTTTCTGGTCGCCAAATTTAGAGCACAAGAATCTAGTTTCAGTTTCACATAAATAGTACAATCAACACATGTTCCTTCCAAAGAACAAAAAGAAAATAATGCTGCAGGTTTCTACATATTTTTAGGTTCTTCAGGAAATGAAAAAAATTTCCAAAAGGAAGCATGGTGGAAGAAGGTAAGAAAAGACAACTCTTATTTATACTACATTATTCTGTCGGGAGAGGAAGCCCATGAGACCTGCAATTAGATTATCATACTCTCTACACATATAATCCAAGACTCATAGAATAACCACATCATTAACATATATAGACTTCAAAACCAATTCCAATACTTTCCCTTAATTTTGAAAATCTTTTGATCCTTGAGTTTTGAACATATATTGGAGGATCATATTACAATATATCACCTTTCTCATCTTATATATATGATGAAAACTTTTATTTCTTCTTTTATTTCTTTTAGAACAATAATCAATTACTGCCACTATTTTCTAGTTCTTCCATCTTTGTTTCGAGAAACTCTATCTTATATCTCAGTCTTAATCACTCTTTTCCATCATGACTAGCTAATGACATCTTATTACAATCTCTTCAGTATGTTTTTCTTCAATAATTGCATATGTTTTAACATGACGCTGCATTTTTTTTCTTTTATGACTATTATCACATGTCTCTTGCTAGATTATCAAACATCTTGTTTTTCAAGTGGTCATTTTGTTTAGATCCATTCTTTATTAGTTTGCCATTGTCCTTTTCTTATCATGACTCCTTGGTCATTTTTTATCTTATTCGATAGGAAGACCTCCCTTTTGTGTGATTTATTTTATACCACACCTTATCTTGTCTAAGGATTTGTTTGCTTGCATTTAGCATCTCTTTGCTTCTTCTATCATTTTTTTAATACAAGGTCTCAGTTATCTTGTAAAGCTAGGTCATCTTGTATCTCTACTCTTTTTTATTATTATTAGATGACACATGATCATCCATTTAACCTTAGAATTTTTCTCTTACTAAACACATGCTCTAATCCCTCAAAATCCCTACTAGATCAAAGTAGCTTTAATATCATATTAGAAAAAAAACTAGAGAAAAGAGAAATTATAAAAGAAAACATGGTGGAAAAACCTCTTTCGTATCATATTACTCTTACAAGAGAGAACTTGAACTTGAACTTATATATATATATAACCATATCATTAATAATACATTGCACACATAAATTCCTTTGATATGGACTGTAAAATTGATTCTATCAACTAACAAGGCTCTTCAGGAAATGAAAATTTTCAAAAGACAACTGGGATTCATGTATTTTTATGGGAGATAATGCCACCAGGGAGAGGCCACTATTCCCTGGACAGTGATAAGCTTATCCATTCTATTTATGGCATGAAAATGATATGCACGTGAACAAGAAGCATGCTATAAGATATGTAAATTGTTGAGCTTGAGGAGTGATTGTGATTTGGGCCGGGGGGGCAATGGGCTAGCTTTTATAAAGCACTGATTGTTAATTCAATGAATCTCATGAACAAAATACTCGTAAGGCTTCTATCTAAAACAAATTGGAGAAGATTACTTAACATTGTGGATATATTTACAAATTATATAAATAAGAAATTTTTTTTAAAGAAGCTAAGACAGTCAAACATATAATTGTATATAAAACCATAACTTTAAATTCAACTGTTAAATTAAACTTAAATTTTATTAAATGATTTTATAACCCCATTGCTATAAGAGGGGTCAATTCTTTATAAATAGTCAAGATCTAAAAAGCCATTAAATTAGACCTAAAAGATTATTATTATTTTTCTATTTTAATTATTTTCCTAGTTAACTTTATATTTTAATTACTTTTAATACTTTTTTTTCAGTTTAGTTTTAACCCTTATATAAATATAAATAATTAATAACTAATTTTTTTTGTCTCATTATTGAATTTCAGAATTTTTAGAAAATGTTTGAGTTTTCTCTACCTATTTCTCTATAATTTAGTGTTGTCAGCTTAAGGTTGAAAATTTATTTTTATTTTCATTATAATTTACTCAAAGTAAATAACAAACAACTAAAATGAAAGGCAAAAACATTATGGTCATAGACTAGGTTTACTATTCATCGCTATAATGTAAAAATATTTTTTTCTTTTCTAGAAAAAAAATCAATGAACTTGTATTTAGAGGTAAGATGGTCTTTTGCATATGGTTCGTTAATCATTATAAAATTAATTGATGACAACTAATTCTTTTCACTATTTTTAGCACAGTGTAATTATTGAATTATCTTTTAAAAAAAAAAATTATTAAGCTGCCATCAAGGTTATTTTTGTTTTTTATTTTTATTTGCACAGTAAAATGATAATTATACTCTTGAAAAACAAAAAAGAATAAACCATCAACCATGAACTATTTTTTCCCTTTAACTTTTTTTTTGGTTTGTTATATTTACGTTTGTAAAGAGGCAATCTTATCTTTTAATAAATAAAAAATATAAAAAAATTGTTAATGCATGTATAACACGAGTTAGGGACTCTCCTGCCTTTAGTTTGCGTGTCTAGAGTCTTTCAATGGTTAATGACAATCTTTCTTAATATGGTTAGGTTTATCTTGGTGGTCCCCTCCTTTTTACAGCAGCGTGTGTGTTGTCTTGAGCTTTGGTTTGACATCAATGGACTGTTTTTTTTTTTTTCCTCTCCACCTCGCTTTCCTCACGTGGCACTTGAAAATTTTAAACCAATTCTTCAATTTGGTTTTTTTTTAATTTAATTTTTATTTTTTTAATTCAAAATGGTTTATAGGATTATAATTTTTTTGAATTTCATCATCTTTTAATTTTTTTATTTATAAAAATTTGGTTCTTATTCTTTTGATTTTTATTAATTTGTTTTAGATAATTTTTTAAATTAAAGGTTTTTTTTTACAATCTCATCCTCCTTTAATTAAATCTCTTATGTGATTTAACCCTCATTATTTTCTTGCAATTCTATTTGTTTTGGAATATTTTTTTAATTTAATTTTTTTGATGATTTAATCTTTTAATATTAAATTGGTTGGAAATTAAGCTTCCTAATTAAACCAAGATCTAGGATTTTATGGTTGAGAGTTTGGGGAATTAACCCAAGTTTAGGAGATTTACATGAATTTACTTCTTCTTTTTTTCAAGCTAATTTTTTTTCAGTTTCATCATGTAATATTTATTTATTCTTCATTTTAATCCTCTAATTTGTATCAGTCGTATTTTGTTCTCAATATTTTAATTGCTATAAGTTTTGTTTTGGATGATTTCTATAATTAACTTTTTTTTTACAATGTCATCCTTCAAAATATTTTCCATGTGCTTTGATCCTTCTTTTTTTTATACAATTCATTTTTGCTTTGATAATTTTTATTTAATTTATAATTTTTTTATGATTTCATCTTCCAATATTAAATTGTTTGAAAATTGAATTTTTTTATCGATCCCAGGTCTAGAATTTTATAGATTATGAGTTTAAATAATTAATTTTATTTAGAAGATTCACCCGTGTTTCCTTGTTTTTTTTAAGTAATATTTTTTTTTAGTTTCATTCTTCAATAATTATTTATTTATTTCTTAAATTTTATCTCAACTCTTTAATCGAACCTAAGGTTAGTTAAGACCTCGTTAACATATAGCTGAGAGAAAAATAAAATCACTATTTAAATACAACAACCAATTTACTCAACAAGCCACATCAACTTTTATTTATTAACACATATGATCGTTGATTAATTTTATTCAATGCATTGAGTAAGTTTTTAATCATCATTTGAAATATGTTATCACATGTTAAAAAAATAGTGATGCTTATAATTTTTTAATGCAATCTTGATTTAACCCACAACAACAGACTTAGTCTCATCTAAAGCATGCTATTAATCAATGATCGAAATATTTTTTTTATTTTCATTTACTTGCTCTCAATCACTCCATCATTTAATTAACCCACTTTTGGTTACTGTGTATAGAACTATTTATTCATTTTTTTTATTTGTAATTGCATTGGTTTTTAGTTCAGTAATTATTTTATTGCCCGTGCACTAGTGCGAGTCAAATTAAAAAAAAAAATAGATGTTTAAAAAAATATGGATAATAAATAATTATTTTTAATTTTAATTTAGAATATTCATTGTGATTTATATTTGATAATTTATTTTGTTAGAGATTGTGATAACATTACACAAAAGAAAAAAAATCATTAATGATGTCAAGTTTCCAATCAATCTAATATTAAATAATAAAATAAAAAATAAATTTTTAAAAATTATGATGATATTAATTAAACAACCAAATTATCTCCGGGCCAATTGATCAAGCCAAAAAAAACCAATGTAATATTATAAATAAAACCGTGAAGCCAAGCATTAAAACTATGATTTTAAGAGCAATAGAAGAATTGAATTTTTTAAATTTTTTTTAAAAAAAACCCTAGACCCAAACTAAGTGTTGTTTTGCCTTTAATGATATTAAAATAATTTAACCTTGCAAGTAAGTTGCAAAAAGACACTAGTAAAGTCGACCAATAAAAAAAATTGTTAATCCATAATAATTGAAGGTTTTTAGGACAAAGTGATTGACTTAGCATTTCAATCCGTAATAATTGATTCAAACAAAACCTCAAAACCTATATTAGTTTTTCTAATCCACAATCCTTAAAGAAAAAACATTAATTCAATTAAAAAGGTTAATTTTTTTAATATTGAATAAAAAAATAAAAAAAATCTCAAAATAAAAAAAATTACCAAATTAAGAAAAACAAATAGCAATGGAAAGAAATTGCATCAAATTTGAAATAAGAAAAAATAAAGGAGATTGAAATAAAAAAAATAAAATAAAAAAATAATGAAAGAAGAAAAACAATAAAAAAAATGGAGAACAAATATAACATTGTTAACATTTAGATGAGGTTGAGATTGAAAATAAAATTCAATTTTAGAAATTAATTAAAATAAAACAAATAAAAATTAAAAAAAAAAAGATTAAAGCAAAGCTTAGAAACTTCAAGGGTTGATATAAAAACTTGAACCGTGACACTACTTAAAAATAATCATTAATGATTATAAATACTTCTATTTAAGTAAATAAGAGTATATTTGATAATATGGTAGTGATTGCTTTTCAAATAATTTTTCGTGTGAAAATATATGTTAATAATGTTTTTTTATTTTTAAAAAATTATTTTTAACATCGGCATATCAAAACAATCTAAAACATATAAACTATATTAAATTTTAATAAAAAAAATTAAAATTTTTAAAAATATAAGTTGAACCGTATTCCCAGACGGTTACTAAAATTTACAAAAGAAACAGCGAAGGTAATGTCCAATGCAGAATTAACATAGCAGAAAACAAAAATCCTGAGCTCTATGCTGATGATTATCTTATGCAGCACTGTTAAACTTAAATTCTTAACAATTAATATTCTATGAGTAGGATGATGGGGTACACACATGATGATGAACTCCAAAATCTTTGAAGATTTGTTCTCATCGCTACCTTTTAACTATGTTTATAGCCATGAACTAGAAATTGGCTGCACAGTTTTCGAGCATTCTTGATTAGTGCAACTCATAAAGAGCATGGTTCTGGAACGTCATATTTTTACAGAGATGCAAATTAATCACAAGGAAGTCCCACATCCGAATTATGTAAATTCTGAATGTATTCTTGTGTGATTGATTGTGCTAATCTTTTATATTTCTCTGTTCGTGAACTGCTTCAAGATTTTGCAGTTGTTTCCACAGTATTTTTCTTAGCTGCCTCGCAGATTTAATGTCAAAAAACGAAAAGAAAAGGTAAGAAGGAAGGACCTGGTTACAGACAGCAGGGGTAAGATGCTATTTTTACCTGAAAACAGCAATGGAAGAGTCAAACTGAGAATTGAATTGGTTGAGGTTGATTCTACTTTGGGCTTAAGTCTACAGCAAGATTGCTCTCAACAAATTCGCAGCAACAGTGGGTTATCCGTATTTGGTAGCATAGAACTAGAAATTTGGTTGTAGTAGATGGGTCTTTTTCAAACCAGCGACAAAACCAAGCCTAAAATGGTACAAAACAGAACCAAACATAAAGTCGAGATTTTAAACTAGCGAAGACAGAGTTTGCCGTCTCTTAAGGACCCAAAGAGTCAACACCAATCACAATTCCCCAAGCTCCTTCTCCAAATTCATTGGTGCATAGATCTCAACAACCATGACAAGGCAAGAGAATAAGTTAATAACAAAAACAAAACAAGAGTTTACGTTCTCCGATCTCTGTCTCCTGTAGGCTGTAGCCTTAAATAAAACATCACATCCTCCAAATGAACAGCGCACCAAACAGTAATAGTTTATGCTCCCTACCGTCTCCTTCCGAAAAATAGTGCTATCGCATGGCATTATTTTAAGCACATTGTTGAAGAAATCAAGTCTACGAGCTCTGTCCTCTCCAACATACACCTTTTCCGTTGTGTGTCGAGCAGAAAATGACCATTGAAGGATCAGAGCCAAACCAGGCATCAGATCACATATTGGATTGGCTAGAGGATTCAGTGTCATTCCTTCCATCTTTCTTGGATGATCCTTACAACGCAGCCGATATCAATCCCTATCAATGGTGGGAGCAAGCAGAAGAGATTTGCCAGGATCTAGCCAACACCAACACCAGTCTCAGCAGCAGCACAACCACAAGCACCACCACAAATATCAATACAACTAGCCTAATATCACCGAATAATCCCACCATATCTAATCATCCACCAACGTCCACTTCAAACAAGAAACGGAAAGATCCTGAAGACCCAGTTCCCAAAACATCCCAGAATCATAATCAGAGAAGGAATCTGAATCATCGGGTAAACAAGGAAGAGCAAGATGGTGAAGCAGTAGTTGGAGAAGTGGTGGCAGTGAAAAAATCAAATGGAAACAAGAACAGGACCAACAAGAGCACAGATAATAACTCAAATAACGGTAACAAGAAGGAAGGAAGATGGGCAGAACAGTTACTTAACCCCTGTGCAGCTGCTATTACTATTGGAAACTTGTCACGCGTGCAACACCTTCTCTATGTGCTCCATGAGCTAGCCTCCCCAACTGGCGATGCTAACCACCGGCTAGCAGCTCATGGTCTTCGAGCGCTCACACATCACCTATCATCCTCGTCAACTTTGTCCTCGGCATCCATAGGAACCGTTACTTTCGCTTCAACTGAGCCAAAGTTCTTTCAAAAAGCTTTACTCAAATTCTACGAGGTGAGTCCTTGGTTTGCCTTCCCTAATAACATTGCAAATGCCTCTATCCTTCAAGTTCTTGGACAAGAACAAGATCCCACGCGAATCCTTCATATTCTTGATATTGGGGTCTCCCATGGTGTGCAGTGGCCTACACTTCTTGAAGCCTTGACTCGCCGGCCTGGAGGACCTCCTCCTCTAGTACGCATCACAGTCATCACTGCCACCACTGAAAATGATCAAAGCACTGAGCCCCCCTTTTCAATAGGTCCGCCAGGAGACAATTTTCCCTCAAGACTACTTGGTTTTGCTAAGTTCATGAACATCAATTTGGAAATCAAGCGACTTGATGGCTACCCATTACAAAAACTTAGTGAAAGCATAATAGACGCCAAACCTGAAGAAGCCTTAATAGTTTGTGCGCAATTCAGACTCCATCATTTAAACCACAACACACCAGATGAAAGAACTGAGTTCTTGAGAGTTCTGAGAAGGTTGGAGCCCAAAGGCGTGATACTCAGCGAAAACAATATGGATTGTAGCTGCAACAGTTGTGGGGATTTTGCAACAGGATTCTCACGGAGAGTAGAGTATTTATGGAGGTTTTTGGACTCAACAAGTTCAGCTTTCAAAGGGCGAGAGAGTGAAGAAAGACGGATGATGGAAGGAGAGGGGTCAAAGGCCTTAACAAATCGTGGAGAAATGAATGAAGGGATAGATAAATGGTGCGAGAGGATGAAAGGGGTGGGATTTGTAGGCGAGATGTTTAGAGAAGATGCCATTGACGGAGCTCGTGCATTGTTGAGGAAGTATGACAGTAACTGGGAGATGAGAACGGAAGGGAAAGATGGGTGCGTGGGGCTATGGTGGAAAGGACAACCTGTTTCTTTTTGTTCATTATGGAAATTGGATATGAAAGGACGTGAAAGTTAGAAACATTACAAGTACTTTTGCTCGTCTTCTTCATATAAATGTTCCCTTTTTTTTTCATTATGTAAATTTAACGAATATAATAAAACTATATGTCAGAGGCTGGTGGTGCAGTCCTTTGTTTTTGTGTTACATAAGTGCAGCTAAAAGCCTGAAACCATTTGCTTCTTCTGGGCAAACCAACGCCAACTTAACCAGTACGCACATGAAATGTCCATGGAAGTTAAAAATCAGATATTATGGAACCTATTTGAAATTATAATTCCATGCTTCTTAGACTTCTCATCTTCCTTTCTTGTTTTCTTATCCAGTAACCATGTAAAAAACACTGACAAATTCCCCTCCAATCCAATCTCGGCCTTCCTCCCATAATAGATGGAGAATGAAGTACGGACCAGTCAATTGGTTCTCGACTGTTTTCCAAGGGGAGCGCGTTTGGGCAACGCAAACAATAACAGGTCACAAGTCACAACAGAACAGTTCTACAGCAGAAAATATGTTGTTTCTAAAGATTGTTTCCATTTCTGCAGCTAGACAACGAGCAACAGCAAAGCAAACTCACCCCCCCCACCCAAAAAAAAAAAAAAAAAAGGTGAGTTGATGAAACATTTGGCTAGACAAAAAGAAACTCACCCCCCCCACCCAAAAAAAAAAAAGAAAAAAAGAAAAAGAAAAGGTGAATTGATGAAACATTTGGCTAGACAAAAAGAAGAATGTCTTGCCGATGACAAATTGAGAACAATGAGAATTCGATGAGAAGACGGAAAAGACCCCCCCAAACCCAACAAACAACAGTATAGAAAACAAAAAAGCATTACATCTTGTACTATAATCAGCAAGACAAACATATTTAAATCACCTCGCAGTACACAGAGAAGACTTGTTCCAAACACATTAAGACCACGCACCATTGTCATTAGAACTCATCAGCATAAAATGGTAGGTCTTCAGGGTTTTTTGTTTTTTTACAAGTCATTTTGGGTTTTTCCCCGTGTAATATTATCAGCCTTGTTGGGGTGTTTAAAAGCAAGCAATATTAGACAGCGCACCATTCCGTGAAATGCTAATTAATTGAGCTAACCTTATCTACCATTGATATACCCCTAATACAGCATTTTGTTAAAAAACAGTAATTCTGTGTCCCTCAACATTCAAATATCCTGATAGAATTTCGAACTGCCTGCCTACAGAGAGGGCATTTGGGTGATACCTCACTTTCAACTGATATGGCACAGGTATGACAACATGCAAGATGCCCACAGGGAATGAAGGCAGACCGTCTTCTCCTCATCAAGCAGATCACACACAACTGCCCCTCAGGCACATCTCCAGCATCCTCGTTGTCATCAATTTGAGAGACATCTTCATCACTGGTAGTGTGGATTGGCTGCTGAGAGCGTCTTTGCCTCCACGCTTTCCATTTATTCCAGTTCCTAAAGACATTGTTTTTAATGATTATGAAGAACTACATGTGATAGCTAGAAACTTGTTTTGTACCCGTACTACGCCATGGGTCGATTTTTCAGGAAAAAAATGAATATGCAGGTTTTTCAATGCATTTTTTATTTAAAAAAAGTTTTTTAATCATAAATCAAAATGCATATATACTTATCTAACCAATTAAATCGATATTTGATTGGAAGATAACTAAGATTAAGATATTTGATCTCATAACAAAAACTATGTACTAAGTTGTGTTCAATAACCAAGTTTCTTATAATATTTTTTTTATTTAACCAATCAATTATCTATGAGAATGAAAGGTAAGAAAAAGTCTCAAACAAAAGCAAACTGAATCAAACCATAAAGCTCAACTATAAAATAACTCAATATTAAATGATGAAATTAAAAAAAACCATGGGCACATGATTGGAATAACCTCATAGAAAAAAAACCAAAAAACCAAAAAAAAAAAAGCATGAAGCACATGATTGGAATAACCTCATAGAAAGAAAAGCAAAAAACAAAAAAAAAAAAAAGCATGAATAACAACTAAAAACAAATATTGAAGGATGAATCTGAAAAAAAATAAAATTTAAAGATGAAAAAATCAAAGTAAACTAGTATTACCCTTCAAAACTCGTGAGCGTGGTCACGAGTCAGGGACTGACCGCGTAGAAAGCAAACCCAAAAAAACAACAAAGCAAAATTCTCAATGAAAAAATGTCAAGGCATGAAACTGAAAAAATAAACAAATTAAAAAGCAATAAAAAAAAACTCTAAGCCAACTCAAGTTAATGCACCAACTCCACAACCATAGGCATAGGATTTGGATAATCCTATAGAGAGAAAAGTGGGGGGGAAGCATGAAGAGCAATTCCACAAAAATCAAATATTGAATGAAGAAAAGAAAATTATAAAAGGAACAAAAAAAATATCAAAGTCAATTTGTGTTAACTTTCAAAACCTGTTGCTCAATAAAAAAATTGTTAAGAGATGAAATTGAAAAAAAAAATGCAATAAAAAAATTTCCAAAACTAAATAAACATTAGTAAAAAGAATGAGAGTCCAATTCGATATGAAAATAAAAAAAATAAATCAAATGATGAAGAATGAAATTGAAACAAAATTTAATTAGTAAAAGGATTAAATAATATCAAAAAAATAAGAACTAAATTTGTTATAAAAATCAAATGAGACCTAAGGATTAGGGATGAAATTGAAAAATATAGCAATAAAAAAATAAAGACGACATTGGATATGAAATATAACTCTCTTTGGCCAACCACTTTTTTTTTATTATTATTTTATATTTATGAAAGACCAAATTCTCCGTAAATCAACTTGATAAAAGAGAGAGAGAGAGAGGTGAGTTTTACCCCTAATCAATGTCCCAATAACTAATGTGTCCCTATAAAAGACCAAATTACCCCTCACCTCAATTTATAGGTTAGTGGCTTTTCTGCAGGGACAAAGTGGGGAAAAGAAGTATTCATTGCTACGGTACTTTCCCCACCAGGTTTTGTTCCTGTTAATTAATTGATTGTTTCTTTGGTTTCATAATTCAGCTCTAATGGATAAGCATCAGATTTTTTCCCTATTGTCAAGTGGCTAATAGAAATCCAAGTGAAAATATATGAACAAGGATGAACTCTTTGGAAGAAAATACTATACCTCATGACAGCAAAGCCAAGGACTCCAATAGAAAGTGAACCAAGAACAATACCACTCCATAGCAGTATTTTCGCCTTGAAGGCAAGATCTGCCACCATTTCATCTTTAGTCATGTCAGCCCTGCAACAACCCAGAAAAAAAGTTGTTTCATTGACAATGCCCCTATGCAAGGGGAAGATGTAGATCACGACTGTTAAGGTTTAGCATGTCTAACTACAAAACCCAACAGGCTGTGTTCCAAACTGAGTCACTTACAGAAAATACGGAAGTTCTTTGCAAGATTTTATCTCTGGAATTCCATCTTTAGAATTGCATATGCCAACAGCACTGATACACTTCCCTAATGGAAGGATTTTCTCCTCATGAAGCACCCCAACCTTCACAACAAAACAGATTATGCTATTAGACCTAGCAAGGACATCAAAAAACCAAAGAAATGCAATTACATAAATAAGGCAAAACTAAAAGCAATGTGGGTAAAAGATGCATTAAAGTCTTTGATGGAAAGATAAAGCAGCACATCTAGAATTAACAATTTTAGAACTCACAGGGTATTCATGACCAAAAAGCGCCTGAATGAATGTATAACGAGAAGCAACAATGGGTTGCAACTGATGATAAACCATCGTAAGAGGTAGGGGGTGACTTGACCCATCCATGTTCACAATAACATAATCAGATTGTGGCCATTGACCACCTTCAACAAGCGTAAAAGGAACCTATAGAAAAAAAAAAAAGTAATACATAAGGTGTTCCCTTCCCATCAAATACACCAAATAACCCACCTGACAGACACTCAGCCCACTGAACAATCAAAGAGAAGCGAAAATCTCGATAAAATGACCAAGTAAAGAGAATTGACAAGTTCAAACAATTCACCGTTCTTAAAAAGGTTGTTTCTTGTTCTTTCAAAGATCTTCCAAAGATCGATCGTAAGTCGGAAGTCCATCCAAAAAAGCCCTTCCATTCGTTGTATATACACTAGACAAACATAAACCAAAAACAAATACATTAGCCTTTCTTTCAACTTGGAAAATAATCAAGAAACAATCAACAAGACTCCCATCCAAGGCTTTCGCTTCCAGTTCCAGCAAATCAGTTTCTGTTAATCTAAACAATCACAAAAAAAGAAGAAGGTCCTAAAACAAATGCAAAATGTTTTGTCCATCATGACCAAATAATCTACTAATGACTCAATAACAATCTAGACCTCCCTGATATACACAGAATCTGTCAAACGTTAAATTTACGCCTCAAAATTTCTTTCTTTTATTTTTATTTTTTCCCTCTAAAGAAAAAAATAAAACCCACGGCAGACTACAAATTCTGGGTTGCAAAAAATAACCATAAAACATTAAATAAATAAAAGAATACGTACAGTTTGAGTTCTTTGTACAATAACAGCCTCGTCACCAGACTCGTGAGAAAGCAAAACATTAGAGTCCCTCGAGCTCTTCTTCCCGGACCCATCAACGGCTGACTTAGCCTCTACTTGTCCTCTGACAATCACGAGCTTCTGCTCCTGGTCCTGTTGGTCTTGCTCATGATTTTGAAGGAGAGAGCGGAGGTCGGAGACGGAGAGAGTGGGCGCCTTGCGAATTTCGGCAAGGGATTTGGAGTTTGCTGTAAAATTGAGAAATGAACGTACAGCGGCGTAGGCAAGAGCCGCGCCAAGAATTGCTCCGTCGAAGGAGAGAGCAAGATGGGATAGCATGGCGGCCAGTGCTTGCTCATGGGCACGTGATGCCATTTTTTTCTTCTCTTTTATGGGGTTTAGTACCTAGTTGTTCGTGTTTCTCCACTTCGTCGTTCTGGTGGTGGCAGAGGGAGGGGCACACAGAGAATGGGGAGCAGGTGGAAATGTCGTTATTGTTATTATTATTATTATTATTTTAAAAAAAGCACTCTCCCAGCAAAGTTTTGCGAATGCAGCCTAGCAATAATAAATAAATAAATAAAATAAACCACTCCAATTACAAAATGTTCCCTGGTATAATTTAATATTTTAAATAATATTAATCAAAATAATATTTATTTTTTGAGTTGTTACTAGGAAATACCCATTAAAACATGTTATTTAAAAAAAAAAACTTTTATTTTTTAATTTATGTTATTTCTAAAAACTCCTTTATTTTTCTTGTTAGACCGGGTTCTTTCCAATTTCTTTCTTATTTTTTATTTTGTTTTCTTATTGAATTATTTTTTATAAAAAAAAATTGTTGAATTAGATATATTTCTTTCCCTTCCATAAGTATTTCTTTAAACTAAGGGCATTAACATCCATGCTCTTTGTATTTTAGCTTGATTTTAGCTGAAAAACTATTTTACATTCATGTTTTCTAAAATATAGAGTATTTGTTTTATTATTTTTTTATATTCAAATTATGTAAAATATGAAAATTCATGTTTATGCTTGTCCTTCGCTTGTTAATGCCTTGCCAGATAAATCCCTATTTTCACTTCACAGTCTGCTTCAAGAAAAACGATGCTCTCTTCTTCTTTTTCCTCGTCTTCTTCTTCTCTGTTGAAGAATATTTGATCTCTTTGTGAAGTAAGTATTGGCTAGAAATAGCAACAGCACAGTTGTACCTCTTAAGAAGATTCAACAGTGATGTTCTGGTTGATGGGTCTGGGATTCAATACCAACAACCAAGCCAGATCATTGAGGATGGTGGAGGCACAAATATGGGCACCAAGGAGAATCAGCAACCCAAGAAAAATGGATGGCACCACCGTGTCAACCACCAGCAATTACCACGTTCTTGACATACTTTATTAAGGTACTTGCCTGTGTCTTTTAATCAAGCTATTGGGGGCAACCACACCATTTTTTACTGCTATTTTTTCTGTCTTGATAACTTGCAACAAAGAACTCGCTTTCTTAATAACCTTTGCCCGTGGTTTTTGGGATTGTTGTGGCCAGTAATAGTGAGCATTTGTTTCATTTATTGGGGTTCTTGGTCTGTGTTGGTTCAACTGCTGCACGTGCTTTCAAATCTGTGGTTCAAGGGATTTTGTTAGCATCAGAAGCTGAGAAGTTACATTCTAGGCGAGAGGTGCCAAAACCCGCGAATCACTTCTTCATTCCCTCTCTGCAGCTCCACAACTAGAGAGTGCTACAGAGAGCAAGTACTGTAGACAAAGCCAAAGTAAAGAGCCCTTTGGAGAGCATCAATGCTGCGGGTAAAACATGTATTCTGCTAGCTATTATAGCTAAAGAACTTAGTCAGAGAACAACAATGAGGATGCTCTTAGAGCAAGGAAGACCTCTTTTTTATTGGAGTCTACATCAAAGAAAAATAAAAGGGTCTAGTCTACATGAACAAAACGAAGAATACAATTTAATTTGTTGCTGCAACTGATACGTTTTTTTTAGTGCACTACCGACACTTTTTTCTCACCAGGATAAAGCTTACTCTATATGATGCTGCTATTTCCAGGGCAAACAACAACATTAAACTATTTGTTATTATCCTCATTATATAACAATTCTTATGTTTTTTATTTTCTGTTCAGAATATTCAGTCATTTTTATTTTTTTCCCAAATCATGCCATCTAAATCTGGGTCCTTTTTATGATCATCATGATTTCAACAGACATCATGTAGGCAAAAATGAAAATCAAGGCAAGTTTTCTTTTTCTTTTTCTCTTTATCCTTCTGACAGATATTTAATCAATTTAAACATACATCATCAAACCTAAAATCAACATCAACTTGAGGATCGTTGCCATCTGGAAGAAGCATCAAGGTCAATATAGTCATTTGATTTTTTGGTGGATCATATATGTAGTGATGAGGGGATCCATGGGGAACCCTGTTGATGTTTTTAGTTTCTGTCTAAAGGAACACTACAGAGACTAATTCACAGGAAAGAAAGGTCAGCAACTTGTTTATGATTGCATACCTAACTGGTTGATGGTGAAAAAAAAAGTTTATGAAACTATAGCTATGTATTTTTCTAAGAGTGGTAATGTCTGCGGTCATATCATTATCATAGCAATCATCATTTCAAAATAGGAATGACTCAATTTCAGTAGAGTATGTGCATGAGCAGTCATGACAACAACAGTGGAATGAATCAATGGCAACAAAAAAGAGTATGTGCATGGGCAGCCATGACAAAAACAAAGTTATTTGATGAAAAATTAGATAGAACTAGGACGAAGTGTATAGAAAAACCTTTATAGAGCTGCTGCAGAATGTTTTTGTTTCTTGGTGACCAGCCTTGATTCATCAGGGGATTCAGGAGAAGAGGTAAGTTGTTCAGTCTCTACTGGAGTTTGAATAGCATCCTTGACTTCAGCATGAAGAAGTTTGTTGTTGGGCAAAACGTGTTAGGTAGAGAAATCAAAGTGCAAAGATTACAGGACAAACAGTTGTTGTCTGCAAATAAGCGAAACCATGTACGACTTGTATCGAATGGGTCCATAGCAAAGTCTAGCTTTCTCTTTGAATCTAAAGAGCTAGCTTCTTTTAGCATGGTAGGGTGCAAAGAAGAAGATGAACTACCAGCATGTGCTGCAATGGTAAACCATTAGCTAACGTACTAAAGAGCTAGCTTCTTTTAGCATGGTAAACCATTAGCTAACGGATAAAGGAAGACCTTTTCAACAACCTACGCATGTATTTCAATCCACCAAGTAACCACATCTAAAAACAAAACTTGGACGGAAAAGGGGGAAAAAAGAGTATAGATCTAGTCAAATACACTTGTATTTGTTGAAAAACATTGTGCAAGTTAACAAGCTAGTAAGAAAATCAGTACTAAAAAACAACAATAAACTGACTAATTAATCGGTTATTTTCTAAAAAACAGCAACCGACAAAGCTATTGTAAGTGAAAAAAATCATTTAACATAGTTATGAAACCCAGAGGAATAATGAGAATCAAATGCGACAAAGCCATTGTAAGCTATCATAAGTATAGAATTGGAAGTAAAGACTAAAGAATAAACAATTCTAAATTGATGAAGCTGTTTATACTATTAATTGTATATGAATAAATATGTTCAAGGGGGAAATCACCATAAAAAAGAGTGCCAGAAGCTTGGCAATGAAAATAACAAAATCAAGTAAAGAAAAAAATTGTAATGATGAATATTTTCCATGAGAGACCAATAGACAAACTGAATGATTTCATCATGTAATATGAGGATCTTAGCAAATCCACAATCAAAGGTCAAATCCATACCCAGCATGATCTTTACAAAAGCAAATTGGCCCAACAATAGAACTATATGGCCTTTACAGAAACTTTTCCTGCCAGAGCCAGTCTTTTTGCTAGCTCTATAATTTTTTTCGGCAGATAGCAGCAGGTCTTTGTTTAACAATGTCATGTGCCTGTTACAAAGTAGCTCTCGTGTCCAAATATGATTGTTATACCCAAATAAGAGAAAGAGATGATTTTGCACCTTTTTAAACATGGGAGGAAAAAAATCGACCAAAACCTCCACTGCCCAAGCAAAGAGCATAGCCCTGCACACGAAACCTTTCTCAAAAAATGGCCTGAGCAGGTTCCAAAAACAAAGACGCTACATCAGACCTACAAAGCAAGTCAAAAAAGCTCCATGCATCAGGTAAAGGTAAAACCCCAAGATACTAACACAAATGAATCATGTATACAAAAGAAGAACCGTCGAAGAACGTCCTACGGTAGAGATTGAAGCTCCCCCCCATCAAACACTAAATCATGCCATCACAGGATCTCGAAACCCCACAGAGCATTTCCTTCCTAAAAAAAATGACATAAACACTACTGGCTAGCCTAACAAACGAGCAGGCTTCACCACAACATTGAATAACCAAACAACAGACCACAAAGAAATAGCATGGGAATACCCAATGACTAGGATAAAGCAACATCGAATAAAGAGAGAAAAAAATTAAAAATCAAAGGTGTTCAGGAAAAAAAAAGGCCAGAGCATGGGGGGAAAACCCACCAAGAATCTTGAACAAACAGGGAAAACAAAAATTAACCCCTTGCAAAGCAACAAACAAGAAGAGAATAAGCAAAACAGCAGAAACAATCCAGAAGCAGGGCAGGAAGAAACAAACACCCAAATAACATAGAACGCTAATAGAAAAAAACACTGGAAGGCGAAGCATGCAAAGATAATCATTCGAACCTGGTAGACAACACAGATGAGCAGAGGATAAAAGAGGATCCTGTAAGGACTACGGACACCAGCTTTCTCCACATTGGTATGATATTGTCCACTTTGGGCCTAAGCCCTCATGGATTTGCTCTTGGGTTATACCCAAAAGGCCTCATTTCAATGGAGATATTTGTCCATCCTTATATACCCTTGATCCTCCCCATTTCTAACCAATGTGGGACTTTGGTCGCATACCCAACAGATCCAAGACCCTCGAACAGATGAGCAGAGGATAAAAGAGGATCCAAGACCCTCAATAGACCCTGGAAAAAAGGTCAAAACTGCTTAAAGTAACAGCAAAAAATTGAGTTAGAATGCAACAGTAATCTGAGCATAGTTTGCCTTTTTATCAGTTCTCCTCGGCCTATTCTTGGATAGGCCTCCATCCCCTTCTAATTGATAACCATTCTCCTTCCTTTCCTTACTCTTCACCTCTTCATTTCTCAATTCAGTTTCCTTCTTTCCAGCAAACCTTTCACTGTCTTTGTCTCCTTCGCCTTTTTTCTTCATTTTTAACAAACTTCACCTTATCCTTTCCCCGAACACCCATTTATCCAATCTCTTTCCATTCCTCATTATCCATCCCTTGATTCCTGAACTGACCTCCCGTCTTTCCCCTCTTCCCATCAAATTCTCATTCCTTTCTAATTTGATATATTTATTTAATAAAATAA
Source organism: Populus euphratica (assembly GCF_000495115.2). NCBI lineage: Eukaryota > Viridiplantae > Streptophyta > Magnoliopsida > Malpighiales > Salicaceae > Populus > Populus euphratica. The sequence goes on from NW_011499911.1 coordinate 326,796, forward strand.
ATTAAAAATTATGTGCGATAATAATCTTTATAAAGAAATTTTAATACTAATTAAAAATTAAATTGTTAAGATAAAAAAAAGATACAAATTAAGATATTTGATTTTATAATATAATACAAATTAAAATAAATATCTTTAAAAAAATTAATCATTTAAATTTCATTAAAATAAATTAATTTACTAGTATAAATCTTTCTTTTTTTATTAAAATTAAATATTTTTAAGAAGATTAATCATTTAAACTCCATTAAAATCAATTAATTTACTCGTATAAATATTTATTTTTTATTAAAATATTTAATTTTAACAAAAAAATCTTACTTTTTGTTCAAAATCATTTATTTATTAAGAATAAAAAACAATTATAAAACATATTAAAAAAATTACAAATATATATATACACGCACGCACTAAACCCTTTATGCCCCCTTAATGTGCTCAATGCTTCTGCAATTTTTTTTGCACAAAAATTGTATCTTTTATTATATTTCATCCATCTAAAAATAAATTTTAATTATTAACAAAAAATTAACATTATAATAATTTTTATATAAGTTTAGTAAAAAAATAAAAGAATAGTACAATATTTAAGTGTTGACTTATAAAGTTTTAAGTAATATCATTATATCCAACTCAACATGTTAGCTTTAAAACTTTCTAAATTAATATTTAATTTAATTTAAATATCAAATTAAATTATATAAGTATTTAACTAACATGATTAAATTGATTAAAAAAATTAAATAAGCAACTTGGAATACTAACAAAAACTTATTATAAATATAAAAAAATTAAATATAATTTTTTTTTTTAATATCAAGAAAACATTATCTTTTTTTATATAAAAAAAAAAACAAGGTTAAAAATAAGTTAATGTACGAGTTTGAATGGCCATGTATGCCTATCCAAGCTTGTGTACACGACCCTTTTTATTTAAAAAAAATAAACAAATAACACATCATGCTTGTGTGTATGTATAGTCCTGCAAGTCGGGCTAGGCTTGTGTTCGGTGTGCTTTGGATTGGATTAAGAATTTTATCTTATTTTTTGTTTGATAGACACTAGATAGGAGGTGGCCAACATGAGATCTGGACCAATTTTTGATTTATCTAACCTTACCCAGTTAATTATTCAGGTCATTTTACAACTCGATTAATTCAAGATAAAATATAAATAATAAAAAATTTATTAACTTTTTATATATATTTTTGTTCAAAATGTTATTGTTTTAATTTTTTTTTAATATAAGTCAATTCAAGTTGACCCTTCTAACCCATGACTCAAGCCTTATTCCAGATCAATTTTAAAGTCGGGTTTTAAAATTATGATAATAATCACTTTGATTATTTATTATGTTGACCTGAGTCAATGATCAACTTGACTCATGAATCGAGACTGGTTAATCAAGCCTAGCCCCGAGTCGATCTCCAGGTCGAATTTTAAAACTATAATAATAATATTTTTTATCCTGGAATTAATCCTAGTTAATGATCAACCCGACTAATGACCCAAGTCTAGCTCTGAATCACCTCCTAAATCAAGTTTTAAAATTATAATTATAATTATTTTTATTTTTACATTGACCCGAGTCATGATCAACTCGACTCATAATTTAGGTTTGACGTCGAGTTGACCCTTAAATTAATTTTTAAAATTATAATAATTTTTATTTTTATTTTTATTTTTATATACACACTGATGCATTAGATTAACTCTTATGTATATCATTGGATAAACTTATCATCCTTTTTTAGTGAAATAAAAGTTTATCCTTTAGAACAATATAAAAATTGATTTTTATATCATCTAAAAATTCACCGAACAACTTCACAAAATAGTTATTTTATCCTATCTGTCCAAGAGATCAACAGGTCTGGTTTAGGCAAACCCGTGTACTGCCTCACCTAACATTTCCCTTAAGGTGTAAACTTTAGATCTCGTGGTGGAATTAATTTTCAGCCTTGAATATACCCGCGAATATATTGTTGTTTCAGCAAAACGTTTCCATATTGGATTGAGCGCCTCCATTCTCATTTCTGGAACCGTCACACAAGGTATATACCATCCAGAATCAACTAATCCTTGCTTTGCAATTCTAGACAAGGTATCTGGCTAGCAATAAACGAGCGATAAGCCATCAGTTTTGTGCTTGTTGGATCAGGAAGATGTAAACTCTCAAGCACCAAGCAAGCTTTGAGAGATACCTTGCTTCATGTTACGTAGCTCTTTTTCACTTTTTGGATGGCTGTTTATCTTTTCTATTACTTTTGTCATCAAATTACAAGCTTTCCACGTTGATTCCTTGTGTTTTCCATCTTCTCCTTCCTATAAATCCGACGGTTCAACTGGAGTGAGCCCATCAAGTTGGTTCTTCTACAAGAGAAAAACCAACCTTGATAGGAAATCAATAGTTACTTGAGTCTCACCAGCATGGCTACAGATGCCTGCAGTAGTACAGCTAGCCAAAACTCGTCACAAAGAGCATTAGCCATGGTGTTTGCTCTAGCATCAGCAGTGGCCCTGTCACCATTGTATGCTAAGAGAAAATATGATCATCCGCGTTATTTTAATTATGAGACAAAATGGAGCTCTGGCTTCGTTCTTCCAATGGTGCTTGCTGGACTAATAATTGCCATCAGGACCACTTCCTCTTCCATGTCAGCCCGCAGAGTTTCTAGAGCTTCCTTTATTCCATCTCCAGATCCCTCTTGGGTGCTTAGAATTGGGAGCTCATCTTGGGGACTCGCTGGAGTCTTGGTGATGCTTGTGCTTGTGCTATCATGGCAAGACTCTGTTCAAGAATTTTTCTGGAGATGAAGGAAAGGAAACCTGCCTTTTTCTTTTAGAATAGGCTATATATGTTTGCGATTTCCATTGATTGATCATTAAAAAAAAAAGTAATTGTTTGCCCCCACATGTTGCCGAGCATGAGGACGGCCATTAAAGTACCTGGCTGAAAGAATTAAAGGTATCATTTTAAATTTTATATATCACAAAAAAGAAATACATCATCGCCTCCCTGACCCCTCACTCATTCAAAGCATGAATGACATCGCATGCATCTCCAGACCTCCTTCGAGTTAGGATCCTCAAGATCGGGCAGCTCGGCCCTATTCAACTATCTATTGAACTATTTGATCAAATAATAGAACAGTTGTGAGGATACTTGGGGTGAGCTTTTGAATTACTTAAATTACTCAAGTGAAATTGGGTATAGAAGTTTTTAAAAAATAAAATAAAAAATGAATTCAGATAGCTATAAGTTAAGCTCATGGTACCGTGTTTGAATCTTCTTTTTTTTCCATTTCATGCTAATATTTTTTGTATTTTTATTCATCATCAAATCTTAATTATATAAATTAAGAAAATTTTTGTTCTTTTAGTTAAAAAAACATGAATTTCTTTGTTTAAAAATATTTTTTATATTTTTACATCGTTTTAATATAACATGATGTATGGAAATAATATTTTAAAAAATAAAAAATATTATTTTAATATATTTATAAATAAAAAAAATACCAAAAAAGCTAAACATATCTTTCCAATTCAAATCTCTCTTCACTCTCTCCTTTTCTTTGCTCATCCTATCAACTTTTTCTTTTTTTCTTTTTCTTCTTCTTTTCTTTAATTTATTACTGCAAATTGATTCGATTTCTTTGCTCATCCTATCAACTTTTTCTTTCTTCTTTTTCTTCTTTTTTTTTTAATTTATTATTGCAAATTGATTCGGATAATTATTGCCCGGGTTCCCGGTCTCACCCACCCTTGTGGTCATGACTCGCGCCATCTCTCACACTCCTGCCAGCCGCCGGGTAATTCTTGTCATGTATATTTATTTATCAGTTTATAAATGTATATTTACCATGGAATATAAATTGTGATGTGCATGATTATTGTTATTATTAATTTAAGGCTTACGTGTTCGATGTAAAAGTGGATAAATGGCTGTAATAAATTACATGAGCAAAAACATGTAATATGTTATAAAATATGATGGATGAAATAGTGGCAAGATAGTTATAATTTATTGTTAACCACAACAACATAACTCTATGTATGATTTATTAGTAATTATAACAACGATGATCTTGTGAGATTTATGTTTGATAGCGGTGACACTAACAAATATCTGAAAATATAAACATTAAGAACAATAACATAATTAAAATGTAAGATATTAACTGATAAATGAATAGTATCGTGAGGTGGGTGTTTAACACCTTGATGCTTTGATTCGAGAAAGTTATTAAAGTAAGTAAATATAAGTGTTTGAAATGAAATAGTTTGTAATATCATATGAAAATAAGTGATGAAACTAGTGACATGATGATGAGATTAATGCCTATTAATAGACAATAAAACTGCAAATTCAGTGATGGGATTGGTGCCCAATAATGGATAATGAAATTAGTGCCCAGTAATGAGATAATAACATCAATTGTCTAACTACTAGGATATTAAACATATTCTATCAAGTGAAGCATAGGCACGAAGTACACATGAGTTGGGAATGATGAGCTTGTAATTGTTATTGAAATCAATCTAATGAATCAAGTGGTCGTGAATAAGTTTTAATTCTTACAAGTTTGTACTACATTTTAATACAACAAAACAAAATAAATGTCAGGTTTTTGTTGGGTTTTTATCATACGGAGTCCATGAGTATAGCATTGTCTTGTAATTTAAAAATATAAGTATTATTAATATTAAATTGAACTATATATAAATTTTGAGTTGTGTTGATATAGGATAAGGTTTAGAATAAGTGGATCATGATTATGTAATGAATTACAGTAATAATTTGATATAGCCTAAATATAAAAGGAAATTTTGCTAGGATTTTTGATAGAGTTATACATTAAATTAATTTAAAAAGGGGATTGGTTCGGACTATCATCCAAGTGGTTAATAAAGGCAATTGGCCAGCCATCCATTAGCAAAAAAAAGATTATATGAAATTGAATAAAACAGGTATAGGCTTGACTAATTTGTCAAGTTCATGAGTTGAAATTAAATCAACCATAAACGCAAAGTGTAATGAAAAAGAAAATGATATAATTACATCATGGGGATACATAAGTAGTGGAGAATCATGTGATAAAGCATAAATAATGGAAATGATATATATAAAAAGAAAGTAACAAAATATGCAATGCATGCACAACAAGATTATTTGTCTAAAAGAGTATTGAGATATATTATAGCGGACTTGGAAAGTGATTAAGTAGAAGAGTATTAAATCATGGATAAGTATAAGGAATTAATTAAGTGGAAATATATTGTCAGGTAAATTGAGTGAGTGCTGAGTGTTAATGCAAATATAAATGGAATAAGTTTGCGAGGTGAAAAGAGTTTGAGATGAATTCAATGTAAAAAAAAAACATCATATGAAAGTGTATATATGTGACCAATCGATTCTTAGTAGGAATGAAGTAAATCGTAAATATATAGGATGATAAACCTCCTCATCTTCCTTGTCTTTCTACTCGAATGCTGACTGTGAGACGAAAATTTCAGCCATTTGGTGGTAACTTGAAAAATCAATCTTTTGTTGAGCTTTTGAATCCAGTTAGTCATAGTTTCTACATACCAGAACCATAAAACTGTTCCGTACAAGCATGTGTATGTACAAGAATAACTAATTTAACTAAATGGTAAGCAATTTATCGGACTATCATCAAGGGGTCAACTTCTCCGACCAACCGTGCCACTAACAGCAGGTGCTGTGCTTGAGACAGTAGCTGAGCCATGCTCATACATGCGCTGAATCTCTTCCCTGTAATCAGACAAAGATTTGTCAGGTATAGCAGGAGTCAGCTCCACAACATCCCCCATCTGTAGCTTGCAAGTTGCATCATGCACTGGACGATGGTTCAGCCTTGGCCTCAATTCTTCCTTCACAGGGAACCCGTACGCGGACCATCTTGAGCTTGCACGGCCAGCCCTTTCCAGCAGATCCATCACTGTTGAGTCTGCAGGAAACTCTTGCACGGACATCTGCAATATTCATAAACCATGCAAATTCAATAACGGACTATGTCTCCTATCAAAAGACAAATATAAATAAATAAAGGATTAGCTCAACAGTTCACTTGTGTTCACTCACTTAGACATTGAGATATTGTAGCCATTAAAAAAAATCACTAGAACCCAAAAAATTCCCAAAATACCATTTGTTCAGTGAATGAAACCGAACCTGGTTGAAAATACCTGATAAAAAACCCCTAATACAGCACATCTTTTTCTTCCCTCATGCTGATATGGCATGAACTGGACATGATAATCCAATTCCAAACATCGAAGAAATTGTTTGTAAGAGAAAATTAAGGACTTTTATATCTATGCTTATTGTAATAACAGCCGCAAGGCCGGTGTGATCCAGCCAGTAACAAAACTTCTAATATCTATGCTTATTGTAATAACAGCCGCAAGGCCAGTGTGATCTAGCCAGTAACAAAACTTCTAATATCCATCCCACACCAAGCTTGTTCTCATTAAAATAATCATACACGGAAGGAACCTAACCTTATCATTCTCAATCATAATGACAAAAATAGGTCCATCATGGCCACAGTGAGGCTTGTACGAATACGGGCAACCGTCAGAATGAGAAGGGAATGTGCAGGGAGGTTTTATGGAATCATCACAGCCAATGGAAGGACGGTCTTTGCTCATTGTCTCGCACTGCCAGGTTATGACCCATCTTGCCCACTCAACCACCTGCAGCACAAATGAGGAGTGCTTGCAATCACCTTCCTTGTATCTCCAATGGGCTGCAAATCCAAACTCTGCTTGCAAATGCATCTCCTTTGTTCGAATCTGAACTTCAAGTGGCACTGTGCCTTCACCCATGACTACTGTATGAAGAGAACGATACCTGAAAATTAAAATCAAAGTTAGAAAAGATAAATGTATCCAAGAGCAACCACCAATAACAAGCCAAAAACATACCCATTGAACTTGGGATTAGTTATGTAGTCCTTGAACTGTCCAGGTATTTCTGACCATAAACGCTGAACAACTCTCAATGCTCTATAACAATCTTCCTTATTTTCAACAATCAGGCGTAGCCCATGAATATCATGGATCTGATCCATGTTCAGCTTTTTCCTGCACAAATTTAAACTCTTTTGTTGTAAAATGAACAGAATGATAATTGCACAATAAGTTGACATCATGGTTATGCATGTGAAAAAGAATTTTCAGCTATGAATTTAAGGGGCACAACCACATATCAGGGCAAAATTATTGCTTCAATCTAACCATGCTATCAGTTCATGCTTCAGAGAACCTAGAATTGGTGCAAGAGCTGCAGCACTAATAATCAAAGTGACAATCAACTTAATGAACACTGCTTGGCCGTGTGTGGGTATGACTGAGAGAGGGAGGTAGGGGGGCAGAGAGAGCGTACTTTGACATTTTGCAATGAATGCTATACAAGCTTTTATGTCTTCCATGTAGATTATAAGAAATGGCTTCATCTGTAAGAGCTTTATCTAATTTCTCTTTAGCAGAAGCAATCATCGCTTCATCAAAAGACTCCACGAGTCTAACAGACAAATGTCTATGCTGATCTGGGTTGAGATGCTTAAAACAAAGATTTTCTAGCTGCTCTTTCCAAGTGGAGATTCCTAAACGGTTGGCCAAGGGAGCAAATATTTGCAAAGTCTCCTTAGCAAATCTCTGTTGCTTGACCAAAGGCAATGCATCTAGCGTTATCATATTATGCAGTCGATCTGCTAATTTAATCAGGACAGCCCTGGCATCTGTCATGGCAAGGAACATGGTGTGCAAGCGATCTGCCTCAACAGTTTTGCTTGCTGTATTGTTCTCACGAGCAAGCTTGCTCAGTTGGCTAAGCTTAGAGACCTGAGTGAATGCAACAGAGAAATAGATTGTAAGTTTGCAAATACTTGTCAACAGAAATGTTTGAACAACATCAACCACAGAAAACTTCTTAAAACTTATTTCGAAGTTTCATATTCGTGTAATGGACCTTAAAAATGCAAGTTAAAAATAAAATCTAAATTTTGATCAATCTGAGCTGCTGTAAGATGCTCCTGACTTTTAAATATAACCACTGTTTCAAAAAAGCTACAGAAGATCAAGTTCCAGTTTCTAAGCTTGACCTAGGACCGTATTCACCATAAACATTAAGCAGCAACTATACTAAACGAAATAATGGAGGTCCAGACAAAGTAACTAGTATGCTCAACAAACACTTCTTTTATTAGCCTAATGCAGCTTCCATTTGGGATAGAAACATGCATGAAAATCAACATAAACCTATTTGCTCGACTACACACACACACACACAAAATATATGGAAAGGCTCATTAAAAAACATGAAAAACTTTTGCCTCTTACCCCTTCCACCAAATCAGCCACCCCTGCTCCAAATGTTTTAAATATATAGTCATAGCTTAGGAAAGAATCATCCAAAGAGTCATGTAAAAGCCCTGCAGCAACCACTGAGGAGTTAGCACCAATCATCGCAAGCAGAACTGCAGTCTCTACACAATGCTCCAAATAAGGATCTCCACTAGCTCGCATCTATAAGAAAACAACATAAAAGAACAAAGAAAAAAAAATTCAAGCGCACGAAACAAAAAATCTCAAACAACAAAATCCGATAAAAAAACAATATTTTACCTGTCCCCTGTGTGCTTTCTCAGCCTCATAAAAGGCCTTGATCACAAAATCGTCACAAAAAATTTTGTGCCTTGATTGTGCACCCAATAACAACTTCTTAGCGTAAGGCTCATAATTAGCCTCCACAAAACTATCCTCCATAGCAAAAGTCAATTCATCCACAGCAACAGAGGACGAACCATAATCAACACCATCACGGCGGACCTCAAAACTGGGAGAATCATAATCAACACAAGACCCTAATGCATTCCTCACAAACCCATTAAAGAGCCCATTAGCCCCACCGCGATATGGACCATGAATTGAACTCTGAAAACCCACATCACAACCACTCCTTTCTCTAGTAGTCTTCATAGGAGGACTGCTAGAACAAGAGACTTGACCATGCAAAACCGAAACCGGACTTTGATCCCTCTTTATAGAAGACCCAGCAAGGTATTTGCTTGGTGTATAACAAAATGAACTACCCAATTCCTTCAATTCGTCCCCTCTATCATGCCATAGGGACCCAAGCTCCTCTCTATCACCCGAAAATGATGCATGTTTCACTGCAGGAGATGAAAACAAACGAGACAAGCCACCAACAATTGGTTTCTGAGAGGAAGATGCACTAGAGGAAGTTGTTGATGAAGATCTTGAATTCAATTCAAAATCATAAGTTGCGTGCGCGTTGATTTGACATGGATATGGTGATGAACACACACTACTAGGTGGGCTCGCGTATAAAGCTATTGTTGGGACTGCCATGGCTGTATAAAGACCAGATTTTTCTCAAGAAAAAAGATGAAAAAAACAACGCGAAATCCAGATCAAGCAAAAAAATAAATTGCTTTCTAAAATTTTAACAAAGACCCACTATTTTTCTCTGAAAACCCACAAATTCTATCAAGGAATTTATGAAGATTCAGTGGATTTTTCTGAGAGACTCAATTAGATCAAGATGGGTTAAAACCCTCCAAAAGGAGCTAGACAAAGATCTGTTCTAAAACCTAGTGGATTTTCTTTTGCTGTTTTGGAGGTGCAAAGGAGGAGTGGGAGTGGGAGGAGAAATAAAGCTAGAAATATTATTATATACAGATTTGAAGTGGATTGATTTTTATTTTTATTTTAAAGTGAAGAACACAAAAGGACGTGAAATTAAGAGAGGGAGTTTGCAGAAATTTTTAATTTTGCGAAGAAGAGAGAGAGAGAGGGTCAAAAGTAAGTCAGGATTTGTACAGGGAAAGAAAAGGAGAGGTTTTCCTTCTTCTTTTTTTCCAGTTCTTCTTTGATTTTGTGTGGAAAATATGGCTCTCGCTCTTCC